>NW_005871075.1:10203344-10295718 GCF_000147115.1 Myotis lucifugus | reverse complement strand
CAACTCCCTCCTCCTCCGCCTCTCCTCCTTCTCCTCCTCCTTAGGGGCGAGTCTCCGCACTCGCGGCGAGAGACACAGACCGCGCGAGCTCGGGAGAAGGGGAGGGGGCTCGGGGGCCGGGCCGCCCCTCCCTCCGCCTCCCTGGCCGTGGCCGCCGCCGCGTCTTGTCACCGGGGAAGGGACGGGGCGGAAACTTGCCTCCCGCGCCCCCGGGGAGGGGGCCGGGGCGCCTCGAGGGCGCGCCGGGGAGCAGACCCTGGCCGCGGGGTCTGCAGCATCTTCGTGGGCAGAGTCCTCCGAGAAGGCGACTCGGGGGGAGGTGGACAGTGAGGGGGGGAAAGGGGACAAAATGGGTGACGGCGGTGGACGGAGGGTGGCCGAGGGGTGCCTGGAAGTGAAGGGAGAGTAAACAGATGACTCCACGGGAGGGCAAAGGGCAGCGCCAAAAAGAAAGCGAGCTGATGGGGCTGCACGCGAGGAGGGAGCTGCCCCCCGACCCGGGGCGGGGAGAGCCCAGGGCCAGGTCCGCCCGGGCAGCCTCCCGCCCGCGCCCCGGCCGGGCCCCTCGGCCAGCAGCCCGCACCCCCCGGGCGCACCTCGCACGCCCCGCTCGGCTTGTGCGCCCGGGAGGCGCCCCTGGTCCAGCGCGGCGTCCTCGGGCGGCGCGAGGACGGGCGCCTCCAGCTGCAGCCCCACTCTAGGGGAATGGCGGGGGCGCCCGCCGGAGGCGACCTCCGGGGGTGCCAACAAGCACCTGCCACCCAGCGCTGCACGAGGAAGGAAAGTGACGCAGGGGCGCCTGCCCTCGGTGCGCATTCTGGTCACGACGAGAGTCACAAAAGTTTGTTTTTTTATTGGGTGGTCCACTTTCCAGACATCAGAAAGCGGTGTTCGGGGGCGCTGAGGGTACCACCGACACCTGAGGACTCTCATTGGCTGAAGGGTTACTAGGGTCAGTTTTATGCTGTGGAGAAGCCAGTTCTTCTGAACTTAGAATAATGAGGCGGGGGCGGGAGGGAATGCGCAACATTTATTTAACAAGTTTCCTTACTTTTAGTCTCATAGTAAGAACGGTCGCTTGTATAGACAATAATGTTTATTGACCACTTACTCTGTGCTAAGTGATTTAGATGCACTAGATTTTGATCTTCAAGCCTTACCAAATATTTATCATTTTTATCCTTCACCCCCCCAAAAAAAAAATTTTTTTTTAATGAGGCTTAAAGCAGTCATTTGCCTGCAGTCATACAGCCGGGAAGCTGGAGAGGATTTGACCCACTTCTGGGTTGGTTCAAAAGCCCACGCTTTTAATGGTGTCTGCAACCTCAAATTTGTGGGAATGCCACCAATTTTATTTGGGGAAAGAAAAAACTATATGTGTGTATGTGTGAGTGTGTTTGACGGTGGATAGAAAATGTTTAGACAGCCACAAGTTGTTTCGCACTGGGAGTTTAAGTGTGTGTGTAAAGGGCTACTTACAGTTTTATTTTGTACACTTAGCCATATAGTGCTTGAAATGTTTGCATTGACCGTGTATTGAGTAAATTTTTAAAGACCATTTTAATTACCTGGTGTAAGAGAATTGTGTTCCCCCTGAAAGCAGAGCTCTCCAAGAAACTGGGAGAAGACATGGGAAATGGCGTTTTTCATGGCCGTCTTCTTCCATTAATACTAGTCCATTGTGTTCCTACAATGAGGTAGTTAGTAGTCACCTGGGTTCCCTCACGTTGCCGGACCTCGGTTTGCTGTCCTCAACCCCCATCTGAGCTGGGATACAGATTCTCTGTGCTTTGTATCCCTCCCTTTTTGGGCACAAGTCCAAAGTCCATCACGCCTTTGAAACAGTAGATTTCACACTTTCAGAAACCACCCAAGATATCTGTGCAAAGAAGTGACTCCTGGTTGCATTTCCATATTACTCAATAAAACTTACTGCATGTTTAAGATACAGGACTGTTTCTGCAAAAATAAAACAAACAAAAACATCTGACAGCATAACATAATGAGTTCCATGTCCAGCTGCTACTCGGTTGCCTCGAACCTTGAGGAATCATTTAATTTCTGCTCTCTAGTACAGTCCCTGGGCTCCCTCCACACTTCATGCCATTGTTACAACAATATTGTCTTGTACTGCGGTTGTTTATATACTTGTCTTTCTCTTTCACTAGATTGCAAACTACTCAGGGCCCAGACCATGTCTTGTTCTTTGTGCTTGCTAGAGCCCGTAACAAGGTCTCACATAATGTTTGTTGTTTCACTGAATCTGTAAAATATAAACAATAGTGTTTGATCCAATCCCTTTCCCCACCTCACCCTCCAATGTGTTGCTCATAAAACATGTTTATAAAAAAAAAAGTTTTCAGTATTTTGAAAGAACTTAGATTTCTGTGAGACCTCAGAATAATTCTGTATGAACACTAGCCATAATTATTAGTGAATTATCACTGGGATCATGTGAAATTAAAAGGTTGAAAAGGCAGTAAATTCATTGACTTGATACAGTCAAAGAAAAAAGAAAGTAAAGATATATAGGAAGTAGTATATTGCCAACAGAGGACAACCCAATTAGGAAAAAATGTGGGTGCAGATCATAAAGGGGAAGGAAATTATTGAAATTTAGTAGAAGCAGAAACTTGACAGACCATGGAGGGATGAGGCAAGGAGACAAACCAAAAGAAACATTAGCAGAATCATAAGTGCAACATAAAGTTGTAAAGGAAAATGATAATTTATATACACTTAACAATATACCTAAGAAAAAGCAGAACAATATGAATAATATAGGACAAGAAATTCTATTTTGTCTGCCTTATCTTCCCCCATTCAATTTCAAGCTTCCCACTTTCTTCATATATAAACTACATAAAAATGGAAGATTCAATATCATTTTGTATTATTGATGTATACTTCTGGAATACATCATGATATAATGAGAGAAAACACAATATGATAAAAAAAAGTGCTATAAAAGATAGGAAAATAAACACAAGCTGGACTTTGCTACTTACTATGTGACCTTAGATAAATATCTCATCTGTGTAATTGTTATAGGACAAACAAAATGGGGTAAATAAATGTACTTTGTTAACTATCAATATAAAGGAATATTTTTATTAGATCTGAAGAAATACTGTTATCTCTGTTTTGGTGCACTCTGAAATTGCAAAAGCAAAAACCTATAGCTTATTCTATTAAAAATCATTGGAGGGACAATCAGTTAAAGCATTTGTTTGAAAATTTGATTATTGAATGAAACAACTCTCTGGCTCTCTCCAAACCCTTTAATATTGTAGCTACCATAAATGTGTCTAATATAGGCCAAATATATTACATATATATATATATTTAAAAATTTTATTGATTTCAGAGAGCAAGGAAGAGGGAGAGAGATAGAAACAACAATGATGAGAGAAAATAACTTATTGGCTGCCTCCTGAATGCCCCATACTGGGGATGGAGCCCACAACCTGGGTATGTGCCCTGACCAGGAATCAAACTGTGACCACCTGGTTCATAGGTTGATGCTCAACCACTGAGCCACACAGGTCGGGCTTTATATTTTTATTTTCTAATCAAAGTAGGCATTATATGTATTATTATTCCCATTTTACATATGAGAAAACGGAGCTTTAGAAAAGTTAATTTATGCAAGATCATAGAGCTGCCTTTGCCACATGGCTAACAGATTGTGCTGAGTCTTTTCGCCATCACTAAATATCTCTACTGCTCTAAGCAACACATCCTCATTTTTATTTCCTCAGTGCCTATTACAATTCCTAGAACATAATACATGCTCAATAAATGATTGTGAAATTAATGAATAAATGAATGAGGGGCTCCCTTTAAATCATACTACACATTCACAGATTCATGTTTCCACTTTTATTATATTACTTTCCCACTCAGAAGTGATTTTTCATTGCCTATAAGATATAATTCAAATCCTTTATCATATTCAAGACCCTCTTCAATATGACCCTAATTATTTTTTCTAGCCATATCTTCTTAAGCAATAAAATCAACTCAACCTTTAAGACACACTCACTCATTCCAGGGTGTTCTGGACTCAGATTGTGTGAATTTAGGCAAATCCTATCCACTCTAATAAGGCAAGAAACTGAAATTTAGCCTCTCTGCAAATTCTATCCAGTCTAATAAGGCAAGAAACTGAAAAGAAAGGAAATAAAACCATCTTTATTCACTGATAATGTGATTGTATACATATAAATTCAAAAAATTACAAACTATTAGAATGAAAGTTAAGAGCATAGGACATGCCCAACTGGCTCTGCTTAGTGGTTGAGCGTAACTCCTATGAACCAAGAAATCATGGTTCAATTCCTGGTTAGGGCATATGCCCAGGTTGCAGGCTTGAGCCCCAGTGAGGGGCATGCAGGAGGCAGCCAATCAATGATTCTCTCATCATTGATGTTTCTATCTCTCTCCCTCTTCCTTCCTCTCTGAAATCAATTTAAAAAATATATTTTTAATAAAAGAACCATCACATGATCTGCCAAATCTCTTTTTAAAAAAAAGAGCATAGGAACAAGGTTTATACACAGAAATCAACTGTATTTCTATATATTAGCAAGAAACAATTGGAATATGAAAAAATTTTAAATGTCACAAAAGCAACCCCAGCCGGCATTGCTCGGTGGTTGAGTATCAACTTATGAACCAGGAGGTCATAGTTCTATTCCTGGTCAGGGCACATGCCAGGGTTGTGGGCTTGATCCCCAGTGTGGGTCGTGCAGGAGGCAGCCAATCAGTGATTCTCTCTCATCATTGATGTTTCTATGTCTCCATCCCTCTCCTTTCCTCTCTGAAATCAATAAAAATGTATATATGTGTATATATATACATATATATATATATAGTCACAAAAATATAAAAAAGTCAAATACTTAGGAATATATTTAATAATAGATGTTTGAGATCTCTACATTGAAAACTAAAAGCATTGCTGATAGAAATTCACAAAGACCTAATTAAGAAGAAAGTTGGGCAGACACAATACTTTTAAGATGTCAGCTCTTCCAAAATTGATCTATAGATTCATTACAATCCCAATCAAAACCCAACAGGCCTTTTTATTGAAAAGTAAATTCTAATTCTAAAATTTATATGGAAATATATTATCTAGAGCACCCAAGACAAACTTGAAGAAAAGTAGATTGGGTAACTTACACTACTGATTTCAACATTCACTAGAATATTGAGCTACAATTATTGAGCTACAGTAATTAAGACAGTGTGATATTGGTGTAACAATAAACAAATAGATCAATGGGACAGAACAGAGAGTCTAGAAATAGACCCCTAAATTTACAGTCAATTTTTTACAAAGTTGTCAAACAAATTCAATGGAAAAAGGAAAGTCTTGTCAATAAATAGTGCTAGAACAAGTAGATAATCAGTATGGAGAAAAATGAATATTGACTCTCCCTTCCATACACACACCACACTTAAGAATGAATTAGAGATGGATCATAGACTTAAATGTTAAAGCTAAAACTATAAACCTCCTAGAAGGAGCCAAAACCGGTTTGGCTCAGTGAATAGAGCGTCGGCCTGCGGACTGAAGGGTCCCAGGTTTGATTCCAGTCAAGGGCATGTACCTGGGTTGCGGGCACATCCCCAGTAGGAGATGTGCAAGAGGCAGCTGATCGATGTTTCTCTCTCATCGGTGTTTCTAACTCTCTATCTCTCTCCCTTCCTCTCTGTAAAAAACCAATAAAATATGTTAAAAATAAATAAATAAACCTCCTAGAAGGAAACATGGGATAATAAATATTTTTACAACTTTGGGATAGGCAAAGACTTTTTAAAAAATATATACTTATTGATTTCAGAGAGGAAGAGAGAGATAGAAACATCAATGATGAGTGAGAATTATTGATCGGCTGCCTCCTGCGCTTGCTCCCTCCTGAGGATCGGGCCTCAACGCGGCATGTGCCTTTGACGGGAATCAAACCCAGCACCCTTCAGTCTGCAGGCCCATGCTCTATCCACTAAGCCAAACCAGCTAGAGCTGCAAAGACTTTTTTTTTTTTAAATATGAGAGACATGAAAGATACCAGAAAAATTGAAAGAAATGATAAATTGGACTTCATTAATATTATAAACTTTTTTATCAAGATTAAAATAATAAACCTGCCACTAAGGTAGTGAAAAGGCAGTCCACAAATTAGTAGAACATATTTGTGATATACATATCAGGCAAAGTACCTGTATCCAGAAAAAGTAATGAACATTCCAAATTAATATTAAAAGACAACTCCATAACAAAATGGACAAAAGACTTGCAAAGGTACTTTACAAGTTTATGAATGGCCAAGAAACATAGGAAAAGATGTTCAAAGTCATTAGTCATCAAGACTGATGCAGCCCTGACCAGTTTGGCTCAGTGGATAGAGCGTCGGCCTACAGACTGAGGGGTTCCAGGTTCGATTCCGGTCAAGGGCATGTACCTTGGTTGTGGGCACATCCCTGGTGGGAGGTGTGTAGGAGGCAGCTGATCTATGTTTCTCTCTCATTGATGTTTCTAACTCTATCCCTCTCCCTTCTTCTCTTTAAAAAATCAAAATATATATTTTTTAAAAAGAACTGATGCAAATTAAAATTACAAAAGATACTACCTACCCTCTGGAATGGCTAAAATTATAAAGGCTAACAATACCTAATATTGGTGAGAATGTGCAGCATTTGGAATTTTTATTCATTGCTGGCAGGACTATACAATTGGAAGTGGTGTGGTATTTCTTCATAAAGTTAAGCATAAACTTACCATGACCCAACAGCTCTTTTCCAGGTATTTACCTAAGAGAATATTGATCTGGATGATGGTTACATTTTGACAATGGTTCATCAAAATTTAGTGAACAATACACTTAGATTTTGTTTATTTTTGCTATCTGTAAATTATACCTGAAGAAAGTAATATTAGCATTTTTTAAATCTAATAGGAGAGAAGTTCCCTAGTATGATGATGTGAATATTCCAAAAGCCTGTAAGAAACGTCATACTTAATGGTGAAACGTTACAGCTTCTCCCTGAGATTGAGAAAGGAATGAGGAATAGTATGTCCACTATTACCATTGAACATTTATGTAGAAAATCCCAAAGAATCAGCAAGCTGTTAGAATTAAATTTAAGATCTCTGGAATGAAAGGTCAATATACAAAATTCAATTGTGTTTCTATATATTAGAAACAATTAGAAAATGACAACTTGAAATGCAAATTAAAATGTGTTTGGCAAAATCCATTAAAGCTGAGCATGTCTGCTTTATGACCCAATAGTCTCACTCCTCAGTATATATCCACTGGTGTTCCTTCACAGAAGAATAAATAAGTTATAGTGGTTTTACTCAAAGGAATACTATCCTATCTAATAAAGAGGGAGTATGCTAATTGATGCCACGCCCTCAAAGATGGTGGCACCCACAGCCACAAGATGGCAGCACCCAGTCCCCTCAGCCCCCCAGCCGCCCAGGGCCGGCCCGAGGCTTGGGTAACCAGGGCCAGCCGAGGCTTGCGCTGCCAGCAGTGGCAGCAGCAGAGATGTGATGGGGACATCACCTTCCCCTGATCACCGGTTCGCCTCCCGCCCCTGAGGGCTCCCGGACTGTGCGAGGGGAAAGGCTGGGCTGAGGGACCATCCCTCCAATGCATGAACTTTCATGCACTGGGAGACTTGGGAATGCTGAAAATTCTATTTCTAATCCGAATGGAGGTTACATGGGTAGGTTCATTTCATGAAATATTTTGTGTACAGTTCATTCAAAGTATACGCTTGACTTGTGTACCTGTGTATATTACACTTCAATTTTTTAAAAATATATTTTTAAATTTATTTTCGAGAGGAAAAAAGAGGGAGAGAGAGATAGAAACATCAAAGATGAGAGAGAATCATTGGTAGGCTCCCTCCTGCACACCCCACACTGGGGATTGAGCCCACAATCCGGGTATGTGCCCTGACTGGAAATCGAACCGTGATCTCCTGGTTCATAGTTCGATGCTCAAACACTGAGCCATGCCAGTTGGGCTATACTTCAATTTTAAAAGGTTATTATTGCATGCATTTACTGATGTTTCCCTAACTAGACTGCAGGAATCATATTTCTTAGTATCCTGCCCAGATTTTAGCATAGCGGCTTCCTGAAATATTACTTTACATGGCATAAGTAGATACACATGCCAATAAAGTTTATTTATTTTTAGTATAAGTACAAATAACAGTAAAACAACATGCATATATATGTATTTACACATATAATCAATTTAATAAATATTGACATTTTTCCTACAATTATCCTTTCTCTTATGTTTATCTTAAAACCTCCAAGATAAAAATTTAGATGTCTATTAAAAGTAGAATCTAACAAATTAAGTGCAATATGAGGATTACATCTTCACTTGTGTACCCTAGTAAGTAAGAACTGGTATGTGGGTACACCAGGTGTCCACCTCATTTCATTTAACATAAAAGTTCATGGCAGGTCAGCTGAGAGGGGTCTTAGAAGAAAAAGTAGGTTCTAGGCCAGAATTTGAACCCATAATCAATGTGACTTGAACATGTTTTTGGTTGGTTGGTTAATTCTTTTTATTGTGGTAAAATATACATAACATAAAATTGCCATTTTAACCATGTTTAAGTGTTCAGTTCAGTGGCATTAAATCCATTCACATTGCTGTGCAACCATCACCACTGTCCACCTCTAGAACTTTTTCATGAAAATGTTCTGGACATGTTATTAAATGCATCCAGGACTCAAGTTTCCTCCCTGTAGCAGGAAGCAAGCACACTCGGGGTGGGGGTGGGGGGACTTCTTTTGTAAAAAGTTACCATTTTTGTAAAATCCTAGTTCTGGAGGAGGACATTACTGCTCAGTTAAAGCTAGGACAGAAACATGTCTTCGTAGAAAAAGGTCATCTGAATAATGGGTCTTTTTCCTTAACAGAGGAATCATCTTGCTTCTTTCCAAACTGGCCTCTGTGAGCATGGACCACTTGACAAATGGTCCCACTCACCACAGAGCATTTATTCAAGCAACATTTCTTGGGCTTCAAATATAAAACTTTTATCCCAAACATTTGCAAGGTTGATCAATATTATATCTCAATTAGTCTGTTATGTATGCATGTCAGTTTTTTACATCCTTAAATGCCTAGGCTCCTGGCTTGTTTGTTTTGTTTTTAGCTTTTCTCCAAGATGATTATCAACTTCCAGACACACAACTACCTGAAAGACCTCACTGTCCTCTTGTCCCATTCAAACCCTTTTAATGATTAATGTCCAATTTCTTAAACTGAGTAGTAGGTATATGCATACTTGTTATTCCTTATAGCATTCATACATGTTAAACATATTTCACGTATAGTCAGTACTTAATAAAAACATTTAAAAATTTCCTTCTGTGGCAAATATTTTACATAACCACATTCTTTTGTTATTGCAAAACAACAAAGCTAATCGTTAGATCCTGTCCTTCTTTTAGATGCAGTTCTAAAATGAACTACTTGTGGGTATTTTCTAATACACTCAGTCCCCAATTCACACATGGCCAACCAACCACCTGAGGTTGGTAAGATTCTGACAGAACTCGAACTACCTTCTCTTTCCTGCCTCTGCCTAGAATTGTTCCCACTCCTGGTTCTTTTCCCCTCTCCTTGGTATAGGCTGTACAGCCGTTTCTTTTCCTTTCTTAATAGTGGTGTCACTTATGATATCACCAATTCCTCTTATCTGAGTCCTACCCCTATCAAGAGTGTATTGTTTTCCTCATTTGGAACCCCTGCTGCAATCTCTCAGACACAATATCAAGCACCAGTGAGTCTGAGCCCTCCCCTCAGATGTACCCACATCAGCCCAAGACCTACCCTTCTAACAGTCCCTCCCTGAGTGCCTCAGGTCAAGTTCTAGTTTTGACATTGATGTTCTGTTATGACTACAGTGCTATTTTGGATGTCACAGGCTTTAGGAGGGCAACTCTGAGAATCTAAACCCCTTGCAAAATCTTGTTTCCATAGAAAAACATGTTCTGCCTCAAACCAATCAATGAAAAAGTAAATTTTTAAATAAATCCATGCCACTTACCTATATTATTCATATGACTTCAAAGCCTTTCACAAAAACATCATTTTTCAAAGCCTTTGTGCCATAGCTAATAGTTATTAAAGGACTTGTTATATTCACAACTAAGAAGCATATATTAGCAACCTTTTGGACATGGAGTGCAGGAGATAATGCACAAATTATTACTAGTAGTATTGGATATGCTTCTTTCCATTTATTAATCCAGCACAAATTTATTGAGTTCCTATCCTGTGCAAGGTATTATTCTCAGCACTGGAGCCCTAGCTCTGAACCAAATAGGCAACACCCCATCTTAGTGGAATTTACAGAGGATATGGCTCATTCAAGGCACTTCATAAATATTTGTTGAATGAATGATTGAATGTGGCTAACAAAACCATTAGAATATGGTAAATATTTACGTTTTCTAAAATTCAGTGAAATCACTGAACAAAGGGGTTGCAGAACATAAATTAGGGGAATTTGTTCCAGCAGTCAAGGTTAAAATATTTCCTTATTATAATGAAGCGGTACTGGGCAGGAGTGTTGGGTGATCACAACCAGAAGGCTAGCACCTCTACAATCCACAGGGCCCTGACTTTGCAGAGCACTGGTTTGGAGACAAGTGACATCCCACTGCTACCTCCATGCCTTTTTGGAAATTATTCCTTTGAGACAAAGTTTATTTTATTTAATAATAATTTTGATTTATCATCTTAACTCCAAGGACTCAGTATCAGTTTATGGTGGCATAATAGCAAAGGGCAAATTTTTACCAAATGGAACAAAGGCTTTAGACTATAATAATTGGGTTGTATTTTAAATCTCATTTTCATAAATATTTATAACATATTTCTTTTTATAATATTGCCTATGATTGCAATCCCCTAATAGGACACACACACACACACACACACACACACACACACACAAAGTCAGAGAGATTTATTTTAAGGAATTATGCAATTATGAGAGCTGGCTAATGCAAAATTCCCATGGTGGACCAGCAGGCGGGAATATCCAGTAGGAGTTGATGTTGCAATTTTGAGTCTGAAGGCAGTCTGGAGACAGAATTTTTTCCTTCTTTGAAGAAACTCAATCTTTTCTCTTCAGGTCTTCAGCTTATTGGATGTAGTCCACTCACATTATGGAGGATAATCTGTTTTACTCAAAGTCTCCTGATATAAATGTTAATCACATCTAAAAAAATGCTTTCAGAGTCACATCTAGACTGATGTTTGACAAAACAACCGGGCACCGTAGCCTAGAAAAGTTGACAAATAAAATTAATCATCACAGCCTTGGCTTGTGTGGCTCGGTTGCAGCATTGTCCCATACACCAAAAGGTGCTGGGTTTGATCCCCAATCAGGGCATGTGCAGGAGGCAATCAATTGATGTTTCTCTCTCACATGGATGTTTCTCTCCTTCTTTCTCTTTCTCTCTCTCTCCCTTCCTCCCTTCTTCTCTCCAGTGCATGAATTTTCATTCACTGGGCCTCTAGTACTTAAATACTATGATGTAAAATCAATACCTCTTATGTTATATGATAAGGGGACAAGTAAGGGAAGAAAATAAAAGATAGATAGATAGATGATAGATAGATAGATAGATAGATAGATAGATAGATAGACAGTGATAGGATAAATAGATAACATTCGATATATACATACATACACACAACCATATTCATAACAAAATAAGAAAGAAATAATTATTACAATTATAGTCCTCATCTCTGCAAGTGGTCACATGGTCATAACTGTTATTTATAACTACCTTCTTCCACTACTCATTCCCCTCAGCAGACACCTTAGCTGGCTGTGGTTCTTTGCCCAGGAGGTGATCCAAACCTTCATTTATGAAGGATCTGGCATTAATACACCTTCCTGCATTAGAGTGTTATAGTTTTCCATTGACTTTAATCCAGTGCATGATATAAAAGAAGCCCTAAGGAATCTCCTGAATTCCAGACTTACTCTTCCGGTAGCAGGTAATTAGGATCAATCACCCCAGCCAATGCTCCCTTCTTGGTCTATTATGAGACATGAGAAGACTTCTAGACCAGCAAAACATAATGTTAGAGAGACAGGAAGCAAAATTTTGCTAGTGGATCACTTCGGGTAGTAGTGAGTGGCTCCATTCCCATTTCCACCGCTTGATTCTTGGACCAATAAATCCTAGCAATGGGAGAAAGAACACAGAATGTTGGATGCAAATTTAGAGCATATCCAGCCTCCTGAAGAACCTTGCCCCAGCCCTGCAAGATATTGCCACCTAGCTGGTTCTATAACTTAGTCTTCTAAAGACCTTTTCACTATTCTATGAAGCCAGCTGCCTCAGGATGGTGGGGAACATGGGTCTATTCTGTGAGCATAGACCCATTGCCCCACTTCATTTGCCATGAAATGAGTTCCTTGATAAGAAGCAATGCTTTGTGGAATATCACAATGGTGAATGAGATGACCTGTTCTGTGGCTACCAATCCACCTCTTTCCACAGTGATTGGTCATTGCCCAATGGGCTCATGAATGATGTTGTCACATTGGTAACATAGACTTCCATCAGGCTCTGGCCATGGCTGAGTACAGCAGAGACCAATACTGAATCCCCAGTATGACACCATTCCCCAGGGGGATCGGACAGCTACCTGGTGGCAGGTTGATTATATTGGACCTCTTCCATCATGTTCTTACTGGAATAGACACTCTGGAAATGGATGTGCCTTCCCTGCATGCTGTGGTTACACCAAAACTACCATCGGGGATTACTTTGCTAAGGAGCACTATCTCTGCTACATTTTGTAAAAGAATATACAGAGCACTGAATAGTGGTTATAACAGCCTAACTCAACTTTCTTTTGTGACCGAAAATCTAGTACTCTGTTAGCAATATAACAGCTTTAATAAACTTTCTCTAATTGTAAAATAAAGTCTTATTCATAAGTTACTATTGGTTATAAACATACTATCAGCAATGTGGTATAACTGTAGTACTCAAGTGATTGTGATATTCAGTCTGCTTTTCATCAGTGTGTATAATGGGCTATCAGTGCCAAGCTGAGAAGTTTTGGATCCTCATGAGCATAATCTCAAGATTTCTTTATAGCGTAGTAGAATTTTGTAGAGTTGTATAGAGAACAAGATACCCAGATGTCTTACTAAGGAAATTCTCCCAGTGCATTTGATTTTACTTGATTTGGTTTCAATCTTGACTTTTAAAAAAATTTTTACTAGATTTTTCATATCTTAAATTTTAAATAAGTACATTAATAAGGACACTTTTGCAATTCTTTATGAAGCTTTTATTTTCAGTCTGCTCACTCTTAAAATGTTTTTTAATGAACCAAAGTGATATATTTTATATAGCATATTTTCAAAAAATAATAATGCATTTTTTATAATAGTGTCTATTTTAAATACTGTGCTGTTATTACACACTAGAGGCCCGATGCACAAAATTTGTGCAAGGGGCTTGGCCCTCGCAGCCGCAGCAGCTTGCCTCAGCCCTTGCAGCTCCGGCTTCTTCCAGAATGTTGTACAGAAGGACGTCCAGAAGGTCATTCGGCTGTCCAGTCTAATTAGCATATTATGCTTTTATTATTATAGATAATCTTTTCTTTAAAATTTGACCTGTTTTTCTTCCCTTTAATATATCATTAACTCATAATATCCTTAAGTACATTTTAATGGTTATGCTCTCTTTTACTTCCTTTTTCTTGCTCTTTTTCCTTTCCCTATTAATTGTTTTTATTTTATTCTTGGTCTGTCTTATTGGCCCTTTCTGGAATGATTTAAACATCATTTATCGAAATGAGTTCTTTTTTATGTTTTACATCAATATTTAACCAGTTTTTGTCATATCAAGGTATTGTCATATTTGACCTCAATTTCAAACAACTTCCCATTTGCTATTGATATAACTGGTGTTAGTCCATGTCTCACTTTTCTGTAACTTCTTTTTTTTTTTTTTTTAGTTAAGGTATTACAAATGTGTCCTCATCCTCTGTAACTTCTAATTAAACATGAATTATTATACTTTTAAACTTGATTTAGCTATAATGCAATAAAATATGTTCTATTAATAAGCTTGAAACTGTATTTTAACATACTCATTCAGAGGAAGCCCGCACATGCCTCTGGCATAGCATTTCCCCATATTCATGAAGCATTTGTCCTCCTATGAGACTGTAAGCCCCTTGAAAGCAGGGAGTATATGTAAATCTCTAGTGTCTGGGACAGTGTAGGTTTTGAATGAATAAATAATGAATGAATGAGAATTGGAAGTTGTGTAATTTCAGTGGGCTTGTCCAAAAACCACTTTCCCTGGCAGCTCTAGTGACAGCAAATAAAATTTCTTTCGCAAAGATCAAACCTTCTAATTTCCCAAATGGACTTATTTTACAACAAGAATATCCTTAGAAAAAAATGCATTTGTTTTAACCTGTTCATCCAAGCAGCAGCTGTCAATCCTGGTTGAAGATGAGAATCATGCCTCTGTCACAGTGAAAATAGATTAGGAGCCCTCCAGGTGACTCTAAGAGCAGCCGAGGTTGAGAGCCGCTGTGCCAAGAGAGAAGTAACCGGTGGCAGGTTCTAAGGAGCTAGGAAAGAAGAAAAATTAGGCCCTTCATGATGTCGTGGAGAATTCTTCGCTGGGGGGGAGGGGGGAGGCTCAAGGGGAGCCCAGCTCTTCCTTTGGGAGCCTGGGGGTGGCTAGAGAGAGAAGTATTTTTTAAAAGCATCTGTTGTCTTGAAAAATTAAGAGGAAAATTATAAGTACTTCCTAAAGAGGCAAACTTTGAAAGTAATTTAAAATTCAAATTTGAAAATGAGGTCAGAGATTCCAACAAATGCTAATAAAAGGGCCCTTTGAATTTCTTGAACATTTTACAAAAATACTACACAGGCTCACAAATACAGCAAATGTATTGGACATACAAAGACTAAAAGGAACAAAAGTTAACATAGCAGAACTTGAGAGAAGAAAAAGTGCTTTAAAGAAGTAGTAGTCCCCAAAGTTGTGTCTCTGCACACAACGTATAGTTTGTATGCAGTATGTTGTTACAATTGTTCTACTTTATTGTTGGCTTTTGTTATAGTTATAACAACATACAAACTACATGTGAATATGGGTGAGAACAAGATATGTTAAACAATTGGCATATTTAGGTGTATTGAACTTGAAGTCTGACCTTCTAGCTCCTACTTTGCTACTACACAGCCCCCCTTGTTTGTGGCTTCACTTTTCCTGGTTGCATTTACTCGCAATTAACCGTGGTCCAAAAATATTAATGAAAAAAAATCCAGAAATAAATAATGTATACGATTTAAATTGCTGGCCATTCTGAGTGGCGAGATAATATTTCCTTCTGTCTATCCAGCCCAGGATGTGAATCATCCCTTTGTCCTGCAGATCCCTGCTGTATGTACATGACAATAAGGCAATTTGAAAAAGAAAGACCATATTTACATAATTTGTATACAGTATGTTGTTACAATTGTTCTACTTTATTGTTGGCTTTTGTTATTAACCTCTTACTGTGCCTAATTTATAAATTAAACCTTATCATAGTATGTGTGTATAGTAAAAAAAACATTGTTTATGTAGGGTTCAGTACTCTCTGTGGTTTCAGGCATCCACCGGGGGTCTTGGAATTGATCCCCTGCAGATAAGGGGGCCACTGTAATAGCCTATACTTCCTTAGGCAGGTCTCATTTTCCTTACCTGCAAAATAAGGGAGTTGAACGCTTGAACTAAATTGGTGCTTCTTGCAAGGTTTCTCTAAAAGCCTAACTATGTGCATGCCCAGGCTCAGTATGGGGGTGGCCTGCAGCACCCACGGCCAGTCCAGAGCTTTTTGAAGTCTCCTGTTTTGTCTTAAAAGTTCATGTCCTGCCCTAACAGGTTTGGCTCAGTGGATAGAGCATCGGCCTGCGGACTGAAGGGTCCCAGGTTCGATTCCGGTCAAGGGCATGTACCTTGGTTGCGGGCACAACCCCAGGAGGGGATGTGCAAGAGGCAGCTGATCGGTGTTTCTCTCTCATCGATGTTTCAAACTCTCTATCTCTCTCCCTTCCTCTCTGTAAAAAATCAATAAAATATATACATATTTTTTTAAAAGTTCATGTCCTGGTATGTAAATTATATCTCAATAAAACTGTTTTTCAAAAAGTTCATGTACTCTTTATTTCTTACTATTATTTTGTGGGTTTTTTCTTTCATTTAAAAAAATATTAAAAAAATATTTTTTTATTGAATTCAGAGAGAGGAAGGGAGAGGAAGAGAGAGGGCTAGAAACATCAATGATGAGAGAGAATCATGGATCGGCTGCCTTCTGCACTGGGGATCGAGCCCACAACCCGGACATGTGCCCTTACCCAGAATCAAACCGTGACCTCCAGTTCATGGGTCGACACTCAACCACTGAGCCACACTAGCCATGCTGGTTTTTTTTTCTTTTAAATAGTTAAGCTTGTATATAAATTTTTACATTCTGCTTTTTTCCCCACTAAGTATTCTACCTTTCATATATTATGTGTCATTAAAAAGTTGTTACTTTTAGAAAAAAAAAGTTGTTACTTTTATTTTTAATAAGTATAAAATATGCATCATATGGCTGCACTCTAATGTACTAACCTTCTCCTAATTTGGGTTGGTCATGTTACACACAGCACAGCGAGTTTTCATCACCATCTTGCCTTAATTCCTTCTGCTTGGCTCTGAATAAAGACTCAGATTTCTTGATAGTTTCTAACTAAATCCTCTGAAGTGCTAAGATTATAAGCTGGGAGAAAATTTTCTCTTATTGCTGCAGTGTGTTAAATGGTCTCTTGGTGACGTAAGTTGCAATTCATCCTTTTTTGAGATTTCACTGCTAACAAGGGGGAAAGAAACTAACATTTACGGAAGGTGGACTGCTGGGCAGGGTCTTTTGTGAAGGTTGCCTCATGTCATCAGCGCAGTGGAGCAATGACTATCCCACTTCATATCATAATAAGCTGAAACTCAAAGGAACTGGGGAGCCGGCTAACAATGTGTATAGTGCCAGGGTTTAAACTGGGTGTGATGTCCCCCAGCTCTGTCCCCGCAGCAGTGGGGGAGCATACAGACACCCCTGCACCTCCCTCAGTGGAGATCCCACTTGCCAATCTGTCTTCTTAGCAGTGCAATGGTCTCTCCTGAGGGTCTTTAGACGCAGAGCAGATAGATTGTTTTTCAAAGGATAATTAAATGAAGGATTCTTTTAATGCCTAGAGTAGGGGTTGGTACATTTTTTCTGTAAAGGGCCGGAGGGAGTAACTTAGCTTTTGTAGAGTGTGTGATCCCAACCACTCAACTCTGCCCTTGTAGTGGGAGAGCAGCCACCTGAAGCAGGGAACAAATGGGCATGCCTGTGTTCCAATAAAACTTTATTTAGGGACGCTGAAATGCAAACTTCATGTCATATCCATTTCTCACAAAATATTACTCTTCTTTTGATTTTCTTTCATATATTTGAAAATGTACTAACCATTCCTGCTTTGTGGGCAGTATGCAAAAAAGCTGCATGGGCCATAGTTTGCTGAGTTCTACCCTTCCCCTTCCCCCCTAGAATGGGCCAAGAATTCAAGTATGTGCCAGGCTTGCTGTGTCTGCAGCTCAGAGTGCGTGAGCAATGGGATAGTTGTGGCTCACACTCCATTTCCTCCATTAGGACAATTCTGAAGGACGCAGAGGAAATAGGGATCCCAGCCAAAAATTGTACGTTCGTGTATGTTGAGAGTAGGTAGTAAATGATGTCAGCAATCCAGCCTCCGGAGTCCAAGCAATAACGGATGCCCTCGGATCGCAGCGACTCCGTGAGCATCCCATTTCCTGGGCGGCCTCCTTGCACTAAAGAGGATATGTCGTTATTTCTAGGCTTCCCAGTGTCTTACAGTCTCCCCCGTGAAGACAGCCCAGCGCTATTTCAGCTGCTCCCTCCTGAGGCCAAGGTTTAGACTTTAAGCTAAAACTGCCTCTCCTCAAGTCCTTATGCTCAGGCCATGCTTTCACTTGTTACTCTCTTCCAACAATCCCTCCACCCCATTGGTTTCTAGTACCTGCCACTGTACTTACCCAAATCAAATCCTCGCCTTCTTCGTATCCAACTTAAACTTCAAGGTTAATCCTATTGTCTTCCTTGCATACTCCCTCGGGGTCTGGTTTTTAGCAACTGGGTGGTGTCTTTCACTCAGACAGGGAAGTATGGAGATGTGGGGGGAGAAAAGATTAGGAGTTAAACCCTATTCCCTCTCCCAGGGTTGCAGTGTCCCTGAGGGCATCCCCTCCCACCAAAGCCAGTCTGGCCTGGTGATGCCTTCAACACCAGGGGCCCAGGTGCTACCTGCCTGAGCGTTTCTCCAAGGAAAGCCTGCTCCCCAGCCTATGTATGGGTCCACAGCTCACCTGCTCTCCCAAGCGTCAGGCCCAAGCTTAGCTTTTTCACGTGTTTATTTATGAAATAAATCTAGGCGGAGAAAAAATTAGATACCAGGTATGTTACCGGGGGAGACAAGGAGACCTAGGTTCTTGTCTTCTTGAGGGAAAGATTTCAATCAAGAGACAAGGCAGGGGTGGGTGAGAAGAGATTAACCAACGAACTTGTATGCTTTTCTGCATAACCCATGGACACAGACAATAGTGTGGTGAAGGCCTGGGTGGGGGGTGGTGTGGGCTAGCAGGGGTCAATGGGGAAAAAAGAGGACATCTGGAATACCTACCACAATAAAGTTAAAAATAAAGAGACAACGTGTAGAAAAGCAAGCAAGAATGTATTGACTGAAGCAAAAACACACTTAGGACAGTGAATAAAGGAAGGGCATAGAAGGAGCAACAGGAGAGCCCAGGCTGGGCTGTTTGGCTCACTGGGAAGTCAGAGAAAAGGGGGCCTTGGAAGCAGGTTTAGAGGGTTATCTCAGGACAAGCTGCCGCTGCCCATTGCCCCCCTGGTTGCAAGTCTCCTGGGGTCTGTTGGAGGTTAGGGGATACCTGCTTATGAGGGAAGGAGAGGGAGGAGAGAATGGCATGGGCATGCTCCCTGGAGGGAGAGCACCCTGGGACCTTCGTCTGCAGGGGTTTTAAAGGCTGGGCATTTAGGGGAGGTCTTAGGGGAGAATGAATAGAATATTCATCAACTTTATACTAATGTACCAAAATGAGATTTACTCTCTTAATTTGCCTGTCCCTGGGTGTGGTTGGCAAATGGACTTAATTGGATTTCTGTTATCTATGTCCCTGAGGAGGTAATTTAAGCTCCTTTCTCTCTGGTTGGGGAGAAGTGCAAACCATTTACTCTTTTTCTTTAATCTTTATTATTGAAGGTATTACAGATAGTTCTCTTCAACCTCCCCTCCGTCCTCCCCACCCCCGCCCCCCCGCCCCTTCTAGCCGTCCCTAACCCCTACCCAGGCCAACTCTTAAGTATCCTTGGGTTAGGGAAGATAGGATTTACTAGGTGGCTGCAAACTGCTATTTAACTATCTGTCTTAGTTTCCCTATTCCGCTTGTCCTGGACTTTTCCTTAGCTCCTTACTATTCTATAACAGATATACAGCAAAAACTCTTTTCTCTATATCTGGATAATTTGTACCTTCTGGACTGAGAAGAGGGATGACCTAATACTTCCTACTGGGAAGTAGATAAGTGATTCTCCTTCATTATGGCTGGTAAGCTGAACCAACATGCTCTTAAAAATACTGAATGTATGTCAGAGCAAGCAAAATGTACAAATGACATGAGACTATTTTGATGACTAATAACATTCACACTAAAATAAAACTAAACTAGGCAAAAATTTAACTACTTTTAAGCAGAATTATAAGATTAGCAGATGAAGAGAAGGTACACTTTACTATGTTTGATTTTTGTAAACCACTTGTATCAGACATGAAATTGTACTGAATAATCAATTCAAATTGGCTTAGTTATGGGCACTAGTAAATAAACTAAGGACTGATGAAAAGATTAGCAGAAAATGTGGTTTTTGCATCACATTAATGATATGTACTGTGAACTCTTTAATACCAAGTATGCTGTTGACAGCTCTCTTATCTACCCATTTAATGTTATTTAATACAAGTTCCTTGAGGGCAGAGTCCATGACTGTGCATCTAGTTCTTTTTAGTTCTTGTGCCTGGTACTGTGTGTGTGGTAAGCGCAATAAGTACAACTGGAATGATGAATGAAGACTGTGGTGAGGATGAGACACTGTAAACTTCTGAATTGGCTTCT
The DNA here is from genome assembly GCF_000147115.1 of Myotis lucifugus. Taxonomy (NCBI): domain Eukaryota; kingdom Metazoa; phylum Chordata; class Mammalia; order Chiroptera; family Vespertilionidae; genus Myotis; species Myotis lucifugus. The sequence goes on along the minus strand of NW_005871075.1, from coordinate 10,275,389 downwards.
AAACCATTGAAGAAAGCCTAAATTATATCCACTGTGTCTTATATTTTAATTATTTGAATATTGTTCATCTGCTATTGTGTCAAATGGTAAATTCTCAATTTAATAAATGACACCCTTATTTTCTCACAGAACTGAAAATTAGAATTTATTGACATATTATTTGGTTGTAGATACAGTATTAATATTTTAAAAGGTGGCCTTGAAGGTTATAAATACCTTCAGTTTTTAGTGGGGGAAAAAACTGAGAGTATTTCATTAAAGTAGAGAAACTAGTACAATTAGAAATAAAATGAAAATTAACCTGAGATAAATCTTTTTATCCTTTTTTAAAAAATGAACAACAAAATGGCAATAAGTACATATCTATCAACAATTGAATCTAAAAATAAAAATAAATGAACAAGGAATTGAAAGGGCGAGGGCTATGCCCTCCATCTTGCCCCGAATCCTCCATTTTTGGGCAGCAGCCATGTGCTCGGCAAGGCTTCTTCCCGGAAGCCCAAGCCTCTGCTAGCCACACCCAGGACTTCTTTAAACTAACCAATGACAATCAAGGGAAGTGCGCACCATAGATATGACCACATCCTGTGTAACAAGACACCGACTTGCGCCTAGCCAATCGGCAGGGCCCACAGTCCTTTCTCCTCCCCTTACTCCAACCCCCTATAAAACCCCTCTTCCCACAGGGCTAGCTCTCTCTCTGCCACTTGCTGCTGCGTCAGTAAGGAGGGTAGGGGAGCCAAGCCCGGGCTTGAATAAAGACTCTTATGCTTTTGCATCGGACACGGCTGGCTCCCTGGTGTGGTTTCTTGGGGATCCTGAAATCTGGGCATAACAGGAATCTAATGAACAAAATAAACTGTTGAATAAAATAGAACCAGAGGCATGGAAACATGGAACAGACTGATGAGTCTCAGAGGGAAGGAGGGTGGGGATGGGGGGTGAGAAGAGATTAACCAAAGATCTTACATGCATAGATGAATTACCTATGGACACAGACAATAGGGTGGTGAAGGCCTGGGTGGGGCAGGAACCAGGTGGAGGGAGGCAATGGGGGTGGGGAGCATCTGTAATACTCTCAACAATAAAGATTTTTTTAAAAAAGAATATGATATTTTTCCCCTTATAGAATATATTTCCTCCCTCAACACTTTCTTAAGAATACCTTTGCTCTTGTATGTATACAGCCTTTCTAAGGAAGCTTTATAATGAATCTCAAATTCTTTAATTTCCAGCTATTGGACTACAATGAGGACAGGAGATGGGAATGTGGTTTAGTCCTTTGCCTGAAGTGAGGCAGCCTAGCATCTACTCTAGGACAAATTGCTCAGCTGATCAATGGTTCTCTGTCATCATTGATGCTTCTATCTCTCTCTTACTCTCTGGGCTTCTAGTGTCCCTGTAACAGAATAGGAGTGTTGTAACTGTGTTACAATTCCATTTAATTTATGCATCTTTCTTTCTACTTCCTTTCCTTCCTCCCTTTCATCTTTTCTTTCTTCCTTTTTTTTTTTTTTTTTTAAATTTATGCTCCTTTCTAAACCAAAGCCACTTGATTCACATGTGGGGTAATTTTCCCCGAGTTGTGATGGTTGTAAAGTCATCCTTAAGAATCTCATTTGACATTTCACTCTCTTTTATACAGGGAAAGACTTAAATGTATTAAATATGACTAATGGGAAATATGAAACCATCACAATTAATCTTAAGTGGGAAGTAAAAAAAATAATAGTGATGTTTTTAATTTTAATCACCAAATTGGAGACCAAGAAGAATAAAAACTAAGATCATAAAGATATCAACCAAAGGTGATTTGTAAACTTAAAATATTGTATGATTTTAGTAATTTAAAATTTTTTCAATTGAAAGTTCTTTGTGCCCTAGCCAGTTTGGCTCAGTGTAAGGGTCGTGGTAAAGGTCAAGGGCACGTACCTCAATTGCAGGCTAGATCCCCTGCCCTGGTCATGGATGGTTCTCTCCTCCTCCTCCCCCTCCTCCCTCTCCTCCTCCTCCTCCTTCTCCTCCTCTTCCTCCTCTCTCTAAAAATCAATGGGAAAAATATTCTCAGATGAGGATTAACAACAAAAAGTCCTTTGCTTTTGTATTTTTTAGTGACAGTAAGTTGCCACTCTGAATTGTAATAGACAACAAGCAAAACAATACATAGAAAACTATTCTCCTCCTACATAAGCTTTCCTAAATATCCTAATTTACATCACAAATAAAATGAGGTAAAAGGAAAACCTCTTGTTCCCTTGAGGAAAATGGTATAAAATCACAACCATTTGACAACTATTTGTACTTTCATAATTACCTTTGCTTTTACAACAATGCTGCTTTCTTTGCAGCTTTATTAAGGGATGGCTGGCCTAGGGGAAATTACTTGTGGTTAAAGTGTACCATTGGCTAAGCTTTGACATAGGCACATACCCTTGAGACCAGCACCTTGATGAAGACAGTGAACAGACCCATCACCTCTCAAAGCTTCCTTGAGCCCCTTGGTAATTTCTCCCTCAGCTTCCTCCCCAACTACCCTCTATCCCAGGGGTGGGCAACCTTTTTGTGAGTGCGTGCCCAAACCAGCAAAATCTCTGACTCAAAATTCTTCTGCGTGCCAACCCTAATTTTTTGAGAACATGTGATGCCTACTTGATATCTCTTAAGGTGTACGTATGTGAAGAACCTTGAAGAAATAATAAAATTCATTCGAGGGACAAAAACACAGTATATGATGATGAAAAATACATTTATTTTTTAATGTATACATGTACACTGATAGTCCGACAGAAAATTTTATGACTCCTTTTGATATTATCAGTGGGACTTTTGCTGCTGCATCACTGATGACAGAGATTTTTACATCAGGTTTATATTTCGTGACCTTCAGAGATATGCACGAGCTACTACTTTCATCCGTCAGGCTACTCCTATTACGAGACTTAACAAAATTCATCACTGAGAACAAAGATTCACAATTGTAAATGGAAGATTATAAGAGAGGGTTTCATGTGCCAGCAAAAGTTACTGGCGTGCCATGTTTGGCACGCGTGCCAGGGGTTGCCCACCCCTTCTCTATCCCCAGGCATTCATTGATCTGTTTGCTGTCACCACAGGTTAGATCAGCATTTGCTTTAATAATCTATAACTAAACTAAAATTATTCCTTTCACTCCAAAAATTTTGTGTTGTTTCCTAACTGGAAGAAAAAATAATGCCAGAGTGAGAAGGATTAGACACAGGTCATTAGAAAGCACTTTTGATTGAGTCATGATTTTGTAGATTATTTTTATACTCCACAGCCTACTGCTAATTGGATTAAAGATTCAAGGATCCAGGAAATGAAGTAAAAGAGGAGGTGTGTTGATTTTAATAATAAGGTTTTTTTCCCCTATCTCATTTGTTAATAATGTTCTAATTAATAAATGGATTTTCAAAAACTGGCCAAAAATGGAGATTTCCACTGATAAATGATCAAATAAACTTTGTTTCTTCTTTTTATTTTATTTTAAAAAAAGCTATCGGTTAGAGTGCTGTGTCAATAATAAAGTGGATTATTGCAAATGATATTAAAACACTACCTAACCTCTATCTTACAAGCATACATGTTTATTCTAATCTATCATTACAACATGCAAAAATTATGTTTGCATATAAGTAAAGACTGATAGAGAATGCTAAAAACCATAGCAGTTTAATTTTGGTGGTTTGTGGAATTACGTGTATATTTGGTAGTTTGCTTTTAATTAAGTCAATATTTTGGTAATGTATGTGTAATGAATAATTTATTCCGATCCCTTTCCAACATACGTTATTCTGTTGAACTTGACGGTGTGCTTCTGTATGGGGAGAGTGTTTTTGTAAGATGTAATATCTAAAGTAAACTCAATACTTCATTTTATCAACAGCACATTTTTCATTCCCTTGACATCCCCAAATGAAAATGGTGTACATTGAAACATAAAACAAAAACAGACCCAACTTAGGTGGAATTATAATGAATGTAGCACTAATGCCACTTATTGATTACCATGGAGGTGTTTGCTATGCTCGTTGCAGCTTTTCCACTATGGAGCAAGAAACAGAAATGCAGTCTTTGTGAATGGTGGTTGTATTAAAATGTTTTCATGCAGTAAATGTGTATTCCATATTCTCATAAAGCAAATTAGTCTTTCATGATGAATGAAGTATTATTTCTTTGGGCTGTGTTGTTGGAAATAAATACTTAATTTAAATACCACTAAATCTATGTAGAATATATGGACCAATATATATTTTATACATTGATTTGTATGTGAATTTTAATTAAAATATGATCCAAGAAGTCTATTAGTGCCAAGCACTGTTTACATAGTTGTAAAAGATATTGCAGTGACCAATCTAATTTTACAATTTACTAAAATATTTTTATTCATATTATTTCTGATTTAAAAGATATAGAAGTAACCCTAGGTGGTTTGGCTCAGTGGATAGAGTGTTGGCCTTTGGACCCAAGGGTCCCAAGTTCAATTCTGGTCAAAGGTACATACCTCGGTTGCAGGCTCCTCCCTGGCCCTGGTTGGGACTCATGCAGGCAGCAACCAATTGATATTTCACTGTCTTTCCCTCTCTGTTCCACTCTCTCTAAAAATCAGTGGAAAAATATCCTCAGGTGAGGATTAAAAACAAAAACAAACAAAAACCAAAAGATATAGAGGTTTGCTTAAATGTATTCACATATTTGAACACATTTTTTGAGCACTCAGAACATAGGACTAGCCTAGGAAAAAAAGCTGTATTCAAGAGAAAGATTGAATGGTAAATGGGAGTCTGCCCTTAAGATGAGCATACACAATTAGGGAGAAACTAAATAAACATGAACCAGTGGTTGATAAACATGAGTATACATAGACACATATAGTCCTATATAGGTGCTCTATTTATACTTTTTGTTGTTGCTGCTGTTAATCCTCACCTGAGTATATTTTTCCATTGATTTTTAGAGAGAGTGGAAGGAAGAGGGAGAGATAAAGAGAAATACCAATGTGAGAGAGATACATCGATTGGTTGCAACTGAGGTATATTATGCTCTTGATGGGAATCAAACCCGGAACCCTTCAGTCCATGAGCCAACACTCTATCCACTGAGCCAAACTGCCTAGGGCTGTTTACATTTCTTGTTAGTATAGGAAGTAAGTTGCACGTTACAACTTTATGACTAGTTTCCAATTTGCTAACAATTTTCCTGACAGTTGAGACCAAAGTGAATAGTTTGGATTTATAAATGACATATTTCTGTGCATCTAGTACAATGGGAAGTATAGGTCTGATTTTTTTTTTTTTAAAGCAGATATGATATACTTGCTCTACAGGATTTTAGAAGATAGGGTCTTCATTCCAGGCTGAAACCAGGCTAAGCAAAGTTCACACCTCTGAGTACAGAATTCTTGGGATTCACTCACAAAAACAAAAGAAATGCTGGCCTCTCAAGAAGTTAAGTTATAATATAAATTCTTTAATGATAATTTCATATTTATATGTATTTCTATCTCCTGTGATAAGTTTAAATTTGGCAAACATGCGTCAAACTTACAGGTAACTACGATTCAGTGTACTTTTTTCTGAAATGAAAATCTATGTTTTGGTTAAAGTCCCAAATTTGAACAAAAACAGTTTGTTCTCATCAGTTTCTTTCAGAGATGCATGTGTTGTTTGGGAATTCTTCTGTTTATAAGTTTATTACAAGCTATAATTACATTATGTAAACTGAGAAAGCATGTCACAAACTGGTTTTAACAATAGCTGTATTTTTTACTTATCTGTCTTTTGTAAAAGCTGGACTGGATATCTATATTTTACTTAGTAATATCTCAATTTCCTCAATAAGTAAGTCCGTAAATTGAATTTATAGTTTATTTTGTCTTTCCTCCCATCAAATTATGTGAATAAGAAATACTGTGGTCTCATAACATAATCCTATTTCCAAGAGAAAGGACATGCAAGTCTGTAAAATAGTATTTAATAGTGATTTTTGTCAAAACATATTTATTGAGCACCTACAGTATGCAGGCACTGTAGGGGTGATAGAAATATATTTTGTCTACTGTCTTTGCTTTCAAGAAGAGCATACTTAAAAAGAGAGAAGATTCTTACTTTTAGTAAGAATCCACGTTTAAGCAAAACAAATAAAGACCATGTTTTCTGATCTATGTACCAAAGGCAGCTTAGGTGGATTCATATATGCCACTTTAGGGCTTGTGGATTTAGACCTTTAACAATGTTAAGAAGTAGTTACAAGGGCCTGGCCGGTGTGGCTCAGTGGTTGAACTTTGACCTATGAACCAGGAGGTCAGGGTTCGATTCCAGATCAGGGCACATGCCTAGATTGTGAGCTCAATTGCCAATGTGGGGTGTGCAGGAAGCAGCCAACCAATGATTCTCTCTCATCATTGATGTTTCTACCTCTCCCTCTCCCTTCCTCTCTGAAATCACTAAAAATATATTTAAAAAGTAAGCTACAAGCCTCAAAAACTTAGGATGCCAGTGGTGATGGGAGGGTGTGCTCAATGTGGACAGGTCGGCAGGGGCCAGCTCGTTCTTTAAGCAGTGGACAACTATTCAAGGCTTTCAAAGCAGGGACCAATTTTCTAGGCACAGGTAATTAGAATGGGAATTTAGGAACAATAGTTTGACTAGAAAGGAGAGTCTGAGAAATGTTAAGGAAGCATCATTATCAAGACCTGGTCCCTGATTGAAGGTGACAGGTTCTGAAAGTTCCCCAGGTTCCTGGCTTGGTGAGGTGGAGGCATTGCCACCCCTTAACAGGAGGAAGAAGGAAGAGAAGCACGTATGGAAGAGAAGATTCTTCCCTTTTGGACATGTTGAGTTTGAAGTGTTTTTGCGAGACTTTAAGACAAAATATCCACTCGGTAAACTGGTCCTTTGGAACGTCAGGGGAGATATCTTTACTAGAATTAAAGATTTCAGATTCAGTAAACAAATGAGACTCATTAGCATACATGTTGTCATTAAAATCATAGGAATGGATGAAATTGCACAGGGTACTCAATAAATGTTTATGGGCCTCTTGAATGAATGAATAAGAAGGGGGAGGTGAAAAGACAGAGAACTAAGAGGGGGAGTGGAAGAGTTCCAAGATAATAGGGGAAGTGCCAGGATAAACTGTACCTACTCCATAAATGTCCCTAGAATTATCTTTGGTCATAGGGACACGTAGTTATGTAACAGTAAATTACGTTTTATTTGATAAATGCATAATTGATTAATTGGGGATAGCTAAGCTAGCTATTCAGAAACTGATCCATTGTAGGGGACTGCGGGTCCACATTCTCATGCAGCTCAGGAATCCACATTATTCATGACATGCAGCTTGTTCTTTGAGAAAAGAAAAATCAACATGACGATTGGGAAGCCTTGTTAAATGGTTAAGGCCACAAGCTCTAGTGTGTCTCAGCCATTTCTTTATTATTGCCCCACCCCCAGGAGAATTTTTAGACATATCTTTTCTAGCCAATCCCCTCCTCCATGATCTTTTAACACCATTGATTTACTATATGCCTGTTTGTTTACTGTGGCCCTTGGGAGGGGCACACACCATGATAATGTTTAAGATATTTTCACCCTTAAGAACCGATTTTCACCCCTGTTGAGAATACAGGCTCTGGCTAGCCATACTACCTGGCCTCAAATTCTAGTGCAAACAGAGCTCGGTGCCTCAGTTTTCTCTCTGTAAAATGGGGAGAACAATAGTACTATCCTCATGTGAATGCTGTGAAGATTAAAGAAATTCTGACATGGAAAGTAACTAGCCAGCCCAGCATAGAAACATTAGTTATTAGTCCTTTCCCTTTCTATACACATGTTTCTCGATTTCTTCTAGCTCTTTGGTCTATTTTCATTTTACCTGTTACATTGGTGGTTGTGAATGGTCACTTCGTGTTAAAAAATTGCTGTTTGTAATTAGAGAACGTTTTATTGTTAATATTATTCATGATAATTTTTCCTCTGTATTGTAAAAGAATGATCTGACTTCATACCAAATTCATTGAAGGGTGTTTAATAAAACCATGCTTTAAAAGGAAAAAAAAAGCATTTCTTTTCTCCAAAACCAAGTACCAGTCTTCAGAGACTCTGATTTTCTTCCCATGCCTCATATTATTTTTCTGTTTTAGCCCAATGCCTAGACACTGATTATTTGCAACTGTTATCAAAATTCCGGATGAAAACAGAATCATCTGGTAGACTCTTTAACTAAAATTGTGTCCAGATGTTTAGTGTTATGTAGCCATTGTTCATTACATATGTGGAAGTTGGTCAGGGATACAGTGAGCACCTGCTTTGAAGGGTCACCTTATTTCAGGGTCACCTCGTGTTGCCAGGAAGTCTCACAGCTTGGCAAAGACCATCAGGCCCCCTACGACTGCGAAGTTGAACAATGAACCATTAGTGGTCTCACTTCCCCACGTCTCTGAGCTATATACCCAGTTTGCATTAGTGGTAACAATATTTTGCCATACATTTCACTGTGTATCTTAGATTGTCAAACCCTGTATGCACAACCTACGCTACTGTCAGTATTAACTCTCAGTCTTGATCATGAAGAAAGCAGGGGCAGAAATTGCTGAGCCTAATCAGAAGAAAAAGCATTGATTGAATTCAATCCACTCAAAACACTTATTGAGCACTTACTATGTATATGTGGAATCCAGAGGTGAATCAGCTCATATCCCTGACATGACGTAGCGCACAAGGGAGAAAGGCATGTACTGTATAAAAGTAACCATCATACAAGGCAGATCAGAAGAGATGAGACAACACGTATGATCAGACTGCTTTGGAGCACAGAGGAGGGAACAATATATTAGGCTGGAAGCATTGGGAAAGGCATTTTAAAAGAGGTGGCTTTTGAAAAAGGCCACATAGGATTTTGAAGGCATCCATAGGAGGGTGGAGAAGAGTGTTTTAGGATATGATGAAACTTAACTTTGTTTGCAAAGCCTCGCAAGGGGCATGGTCTGGCCCCTTTGATCTCTGGGTAATCTTGCCTGAACACACTCCCATCTTCTCTCTGGTCCAGCTACGCTGACCTGTCTCCGTTTCTGCTACCCTGTTTCCTGGCCTATGATTTCTACACATGCTGCTCCTTCTGACTGGAACATTCCCACCACCTGTTCAACTGGCTAGCTCCTAATTATCCCTTAGTCCCAGCTCAAGTGCCACCTCCTCAGGGAAGCCTTCCCTGACCTCCCCGATGAAAGAAAATCTCCAAAATAGGCTCCATACCATCACTTGATGAATGTCTTCCTGTCCCCTGGGTCATAAGCTCCATGAGGGCAGTAAGTGTGTGCTTTTTCACCTTTGTATTGCCCGCGTCTAACATGATGCTTGGTACCAGCAGGTGCTTAATAACTAGCTGTTGAATGAATAAATGAATTAACACAAGCCAAGGAAAACAAAGAGGTGAAAGAGCACAAGGTGTTTGGAAACTGTTGAAAAATCTGGTTTGACTGAAGAAGTAATTCTCAAATTGATGTTCGGAGACCATGATGATGAACAAGTTGCACAGAGGTAAATTTGGGGGTAAAATTAAATAATGTCTGTATTTTCCCAAAGCATAAAAAATACATTAGTGGGCAGATTTCTCTATTTAAAATTTTTCTCACATATATGTTACTTAAACATTTGAAGGCTGCTAGAGTGTTTTTCCTGCTAATAAGCAGTTGTGAAGAACAAAATAAATGAATGTGCAGCAAATAATATCAGGAGAAATAAGTTAATCATGATTAATTTGACAGCATAATCATTATTGACATGTGCTCACGGATATTGTATTGTGCAAGCATATAACTGTTATATTTTTCATGAGTTAAGTTGTTCCTAATTGATATAATTGCCCTTCTACTGCAAAGATGTAGAAAGGGTTGGCCAGAATCAAACATTCATGGGAAAAATGTAAGTTCACTAAATCACCCATATAGCTTGAAATATTATAATTTTGCAACTGCATAGATAAAACATCTGGGTGATTAGATGGATTTTTCATTTTCCATCCAATTATTTTAGTTATATACTCCTTCAAGAGCTTAATATCACCATGGTAACTTTACATTATATATGGACATTCTGCCTTTGCTACATATTAATTATCTGAAAGTAATTTAGGACTTAAAAATCACAATTGTTTCACTCCATTTCTGTATTGTTATCAGAGTTTCCCAGTATCCTATTTTCTAATTCAAAAGTCTCTGTTAAAAGTATATTGTAATTTAAAACTCTAGCTTAGTCTAGGATTGTGTTGCCTGTTATATGTTCCTAAAGTATTCATTTTATTCTTTTTTTCTTCCTTTCTTTTATTTAATCATTAAATTATCTTATTTTATTTGGCTTTATACTAAAATAACTCAATATATTATCCTGACCTCACCAAAGCTAGACATATGCACAGCATTTACTTAATTGAACCTTTCTGGCTTGTCTTGTTCTATATTTAAGCCTCCATTATGCGATGCTATTTACTTGATTTATTGGGTTTGGCTTACATGTTTTATAAATTGTGACTGTTGGGAAAATTTTAAAGAGATTGACTTGGCCTGATAGGGGAGTTTTATATTGAGGACTCATTGCCATTGAAGTTACATTTGTTTAAAAAATATCCATTTTAATAAGGACCTTGATCTTGGAGTAAATAATACTGGCTTCCAGGAGCTAGGACAAAGGGTTCCTTCCAGTTTTAGATTCTCCCCCTTACCCCAAGGGTTAGAATTTGTTTAAAATCTCTACTTAAGACTAACTTTAAACTCCAGGGTGAGGGGTTGGAAATTCAGTCACTGAGATGTTTCAGAATCTCTGAATAGAGGGCATTATGTAGGCCCTAAATTTAAATGCTTTTCTATGTTGCCCTCTTTCCATCCAGAAGTTTGGGCTTCTGCCTAAGTCCTCTTCTGAGGGTTTACACTCCTTCTCTAAGGCTACCTTTATGTTACATAGGTAGTGTAATAGTTACCTCATTAACAAAGTTTAATGAGCATTACTCATTAAATGGCCTAATATCCTTTAATATCCTCTAATGAAAGGGACTATTTCAATATAAAATACTGCTCTTGCTTTTCCTTGTGGTCTGAATTCCTAATTTTGCATGGTTTTTGCTATACTTTTTTTTTTTTTAAATATATTTTATTGATTTTTCACAGAGAGCTAAGTGCTAGGGGGTCAAGACTAAATTAAACACATCCCCTGCCCTTCAGGAGCTTACAAATACCTGAGGAGGTAAAGGGGGGATGTGCCCGCAACCCAGGTACATGCCCTTGACCGGAATCGAACCCGGGACCTCTCAGTCCGCAGGCCGACGCTCTATCCACTGAGCCAAACCGGTTTCGGCAATATACTTAGTAACATATGGAGTGCTACTTACTGCGTGCCACGCACTGTGCTAAGTGCTAGGGGGTCAAGACTAAATTAAACACATTCTCTGCCCTTAAGGAGCTTACAAATACCTGAGGAGGTAAAGGGGACATATTCAAGGTGTAGTGGTGACACTCAAGAAGGGCAGTGGGCAGCACTACCTGGCCAGTGGAAAGGAGGAGCAGGGAAAACTTCAGGGAAGAAGTGGCCCTTGAGCTGAGTCATAAAAAAAATTGGATCTAATGAGTCACACACATGGGAAAGGCATTCCAGGAAAGCACACAGCACAAGTGGAGCTGTGATACCTCACCCTTCATTTATTCACTCAACAAATATTTACTGAGCAGGTTCTGTGTGAATAGAAGACAGGGCTCTGCCTCAAGAAGTGCACTGCCTGGTGGGGACAGAAGACCCAATGAGCAACCAACGTCAAGACAGTACTGCAAGCACAATAACAGCAACAGAGGGGCTCCCAGGGTGACCCAGAGCTCAGAGGAAGGCCTTCCAATCTAGATTCCTCTTCCGGTTTGACCGAAGGTATCACTCTATTTGGAGACCCTTGCTGCTCTAAGGTACTGCCCCCTGGATCTGCCTGAGTGAACTCCACTCGTTCTGACACTGTAATTTGGTTTTCAGGGTTGCCCCTCAGAGTGTCTGCCCTATGTTGCTACTCCCCAGGCCGGACTCCAGCTATCCCAGGTGCCCCTGGGGTCCCAATGTGCTTTGTGCTCAGGACTTCAGAATTAAGAAAACGTGTCAAGAGAGCAATCTTTCCAAAGACTCAAAGGTGTGGAAGAGTCCCTAAGAGATGGATCGGAAGTGTTGCTCCTTGTCGTTTCCAAACCAACTTATTAAAAATGTAACATTTCAGACCCCCCTCTCAGACTCACCGGTTTCTTTAAATATATTTTTTTTATTGATTTAAGAGAGGGAGGGAGAGGAAGAGAGAGATAGAAACATCAATGATGAGAAAGAATCATTTGGACTGGCTGCCTCCTGCATGCCCCCCACTGGGGATTGAGTCTGCAACCCTGGCATGTGGCCTGACCAGGAATTGAACTGTGGCTTCCTGGTTCATAGGTCGACACTCAACCACTGAGCCACGCCGGCCTGGCTCAGGCTCACCAATTTTAACAGGATCCCCAGGAGACTAATCTTCCCATTAAAGTTGAAACCCACTGGTCTAGCTCATACATTCAGGTACAGTTCCATTTAAGCTACTCCAAATGGATGGAAGTTTATTTCTAGGGCCAAAGAGAACATTTACCAACCTTCTTAGGTATCTTAGGCCTCGCTTAGATGTATATATACATAAATCCCTAAGCAACATATCTGAAATCTTATTTTTACCTTTGTTCAAACTTCAGTGGAGATGAAAATAGACAGTCATTTTTTAAAAAGTTTTTATTTATTGATTTGAGAGAGAGGAACATTGCTTTGCTGTTCCACTTATTTATGCATTCATTGTTTGATTTTTGTATGTGCCCTGAGGATCAAACCTGCAACCTTGTGTATAGGGACAGTGCTCTAAATAACTCAGCTATTGGGCCAGGGTGACAGTCATCATTCTTGAATATTAACCTGTCACATATTTTTTAAGTGCTTGGTTTCCTTAGCTCATAATTAATTTTAAAAAGCCTTTATTTGTGCCCAGCCAGCATGGCTCTGGTTGAGCGTCAACCTATGAACCAGGAGGTCACTGGTTCGATCCCCGGTCAGAGCACATGCTCTGGTTGTGGGCTTGATCCCCAGTAGGGGTGGTGCAGCAGGCAGCCGATTGATATTTCTCTCTCATCAGTGTTTCTATCTTTCCCTCTCCTGTCTTCTCTCTCTAAAGTCAATTTAAAAAATCATATTTTTAAAAAGCCTTTATTTGCACAAAAAGGAAAATTTCTTGGGTTAGAAAATTTTACTAACTTAAATAGCATATTCCTACTTGCCAAACAAATTTTCCTTAAGTATTATTTATTATTATTATATATTTTTTGCAATAATGCTACTTTCTTCTGTTTTGCATAAAGGGCCCTAGAATGTTGCAGCCCTGACATTCTAAGCCAGTGATGGCGAACCTTTTGAGCTCGGTGTGTCAGCATTTTGAAAAACCCTAACTTAACTCTGGTGCCATGTCACACATAGAAATTTTTTGATATTTGCAACCATAGTAAAACAAAGACTTATATTTTTGATATTTATTTTATATATTTAAATGCCATTTAACAAAGAAAAATCAACCAACAAAATGAGTGCGCGTGTCACCTCTGATACACGTGTCATAGGTTCGCCATCACTATCTAAGCCTTAAGGTGTTTTCCTTTCCCCTAAAATCTGATAACCAGTATGTCCAGTCACTTCTGCCGGAGAATGCTTCCAACTTGCCTTGTGGTAGGAATGGCTCTCCTTATACCTTTTCAGAGCCACTGCTATGCCCAGCACAGTGCTACCAAGATGGTAACGTGATGACAGGTAGGACTCCAGTGTCCTGCACTTTATTATCTGTGAGTCCCCTAAGTCAAAGCAATGATGTTGACTCAAGAGGGGCCATTTATGGATGAGCACCCATCCGTGGTCCATTCTACAAAAAAGCATGAAATTTCTTTTTACTAGCAAAAACATAGTAAATACAAAATTGTTAGGCTTTCCTCAAGACATCAAAATTTCATAATAGGCATCATATAGTCTTCTCTTTATTGTGTAACTTAAAGGAATCACTACCTCCTGACAGCAATCATTGTCTGCATACTTGTAAGTATTTTTGTAACTTGTTCAAGGACTCGAGCACTCTGCCTCAGAGTGCCTTGGATCTGTCCTACGCGCATGCGCTCTCTGTGCCTTTGGCTTGTAGTTCCTCCCGCCTGAGGGTCTCGCCCCATCCTCTCTCTCTGTGAATGTGTAGCCTCTTCTTTTAACATTCAGCTCAAGCCTGAACACCTCCAAGAAACCCTTACTCGATTGACTGAACTCTTGGAAAGACATCCCTTTTCCAATTTCCATACCTTTCCACTAAGTTAGCCCTTAATCCAGGTTGTTATGGTTTTTTACTTCTTCGGGGCATAAAGTCAATCATTCATCTCATCGCTGTGGAGGATGAGGAGGGAAATCTACCTTAAGGGTCCTGGAAGCTCTTTATTCCCCACCAAAGCGCTTTTTCTTCCATGGATGAAATTTTTAAAAATCTAAGTCTTTGAATTCCGATTTACCCTCTTATCTTTAATGTAAACCTCACATTGCCGGGTTAATTATTCTAAAGTAAAGTTTTCATAATATTAGTTTCATATTGAGAAGATTTCCTTAGCTTTTAATTACCCAAACTCTAAAGGCCAAATGCAGGGCTGGCATCGAAGGCCGAAGCATCTGATCAAAGCCACTGTATAGTGTGGCCACTCACCAATTCCCCATACAAACTCCTGTTCCAGTTGATAAATCATTTCCCCACTTTCTAAATGTAAAATGGAGATTTTTCTGCCTTTGCTTTTAAAAATATATATCTTTATTGTTGAAAATATAGTCATCTCCTATATCCCCATTAACCCCTCCACCCTGTACCCCGCCCCGCCCCCAGGCCTTCATCATACTATTGACTGTGACCATGGGTTATGCATATACGCATATAAATTCTTTGGTTAATCTCTCCCTGTCCCAACCCACCCCTTCCCTCTGAGATTCCTGTCTGTTCCATGCTTCCATGTCTCTGGACCTATTTTGCTCATCAGTTTATTTTGTTCATTAAATTCCACATATGAGTGAGGTCATGTGATTTTTGTCTTTCTCTGACTGGCTTATTCCCTTTAGCATAATCTTGCCTTTGCTTTTGCCCATTGCCAATGACACTTCCACCCTGCTATGCAATTGCTCATTACTTCAAGATTCAGCCCAAGCCTGACTCTTGGAAGTCTACTCCACTGGTGATTCTAACCATCCAAGACCTTATTGTACTATTTATATCACTCTGTGTCCAGTATGTAACTAACCTGTAAATTCCTCGAAGGCAGAATCACTTATTTTTTTACATCTTTTAAAAAAATTCTTGTTAATTCTCACCCAAGGATATTTTTCTATTGATTTTTAGAGAGAAGGGGGAGAGAGACGGAGAGAAAGACACATTCATGTGAGAGAGACACATGGATTGGTTGCCTCCCGCAAGTCCCCAGACCTGGTTTGGGGATAGAACCTGCAATCAAGGTACGTGCCCTTGACTGGAATCGAACCTGGGACCCTTCAGTCCACAGGCCAGCGCTCTATCCACAGAGCCAAACCGGATAGGGCCAGAATCACTTCTATTTCCTCACTGGACTTTGAGCCCCTTGAGTTCAGGATCACTGTTACGTCATCTATGCATTTCTAATGTCTAGTATGATTCCTGGTACACAGTAGGTGCTTAGTAAATGTTTTAAAAGAATTAATGAGTTAATAAACTGCTCTAAGTGGATACAGGGCTCAATATGTGTCCTTCTCTGAGAAGCCTTAGTTTGCAAGGAAGAGAAAATGTTACAGTTTATTCTATAGCCTGAGTCTGGGGAAAGGGATATTTGTGGTCAGGCAGCCAATCTGGGGGGTGGGGGGGTTGGGGGGGTGTCTTTATACTATGGGTCATTTTTAGCAATACCCTAGGGTGACTGACAATTGCCCCAACTCACTATACTTCTAGGGCAGTTCTGCCACACTTGGGTGTGAGATCAGCCCATTTTATTTTGCATCTCCACCCCTCCCACCAGTCTGGATGTGGCTTCATCTTTAAATACCTAGTTGTAGGACTTCCATTCAGCCAGATTTCGGGCAGTTCTGAATGATGGTTATTCTGTAGTTTAGTTGTAATTTTGATGTGGTTGTGGGAGAGCATTAGATTTTTTTTTTTAATTCAAAATTACAACAACCCAATGGACCTAATCTTGATTCTACCTTTTAAATTTGGAGTTTAGGGTTTTATTAATTTCTCTCACTTATTGGTGTCCACTAGTTTTGCTAACAACTTCAGTAAATGTTTCTACTACTTAAGAGATTTTGTGTGAGACATTGAATGCTGTATTATGGGTGCACGCTATAAATACTGTTTAAAATTAGATGGCAAAGACTTCCAATTTACATCCTGCCAACTGTTTTACCACACTTTTTTTCTTGCCTGTTTGCCTGCCATGTTATCCTCCATAATGAGTGAGTTACAGTAATTGTAGCTGGAAAAATCATCATGCAAGGGGGGAAAAAAAAAGCTCAAAACCTGCCTTATTTTTAAATCAGTAAAGCTTCTGTCATTTTTTGGCCGAGTTACAGCTTCACAGTAAAGTCAAAGAACCAGTAGAGTAAATGCCACGTGGGGAAAGGCTCCGTTGAAGCATAAATTAACTGTATTTCATTTTCCCTTAATAAAGAATTTCAGTTTTTCCACAGTTAACTGTATAATCAATTTGCTCCCCTGCTGGTTTGCTAACTTGCTGTTGGCTGTACTTCAATAATATTGAGCCGAGCCTGGAAGGAGAGAAGGAGGAGGAGCTGATCTTACTGAGAAGAAATAAGAGGCTGTGATAGAACATAGTTTCTCCTTCTGGAATTTTGCTGGGCCTTTATCCTCCAGCGGCGTAAAGGGGTTGCCCCCAAGACCCCACACCCCTGTGGTCAGCCAGCTCTCACAGAGCTTCTGTAATCACGTTTTGGTGATGGGATGATGTAACATCTGAAATCCTCCTCAGTTTTTTGCAACCTTGGGTTTACCAGCCCTGAGTGCTTCTGGGAGACTTTTTGATTTACTTTTTTGTTTTTCATCATTTAACTCTGCAAGAATTGAGAGTTCTAAGTAAGAAACTATTTTAAGTAAAGTTGGCTCCATGAGTAATGCAACATAACTTTATATCAAACGCTGCTGTGTAATCAGCACTTTAATTGTAAAATTATCCTACTGGAAGGGTTGGAGAGAGCGCAGAAAAAATACATTCTATCCTAACTGCTGATTTTGTTCTTCCTGCCCTTCCCATGACTAGAAATTATACCCTATACTATGGGTTTGTTCACTAACTTACTTGTAATTCCACATCTCCCCCCGCTTCCCCCAACCCAGTTCTCTGGATTACAAGACACAAGTTAAACATACAAGATAAACAAATATTATCTTTAGTCACAGAATCACCAGACAAAAAGCTCCTCAGGGTGCACTGTCTCCACCCCTCCACACGGCTATTTCTGCTCCTCATTCCTCAAGCAGCATTTCAATTTGAAGACAGGACACTTTGTAGAATTCGGAGAAGCAGAGCGCACCGCAGTCAGACAGCCAGCAACCCCTCTATCAGCTTCAGGGCTGGGTGCCCAAAATTCGATTTGTGCCCGAGAGCGTCATAGTCACATTAACCCTTCCGATGCCTTCCAGAGGGTCGTGGGAGAGAATAGGCTTACAAAACGTCCTGGATTCTTGGTATAAAGGTCCACAAAGAACCTCCCGTTCTCAGCAGGGGTTATTCCCTCGATTTTCCTTACAGCTTTCCCAGGATAGTTTTGGACTATATTTCTCATGGCTCTCATTATAGAAGGGTTCGGGATGAGTTTTGCTTTTGTGTTTTCCCCCCAATCTATAGTAAATCTCGATTTTGTCTCCCTGCCTTTTCCCAGAGGGTCCCCAGAAAGTATTCTAATTAATCAAATGGTTTTCTCTATTTCACTCCGTTTTTCCATCTGAAGGGAGGGCCTATTAAAATTGATTCTTCTGAAAGAAACAGTTCTTTTTTCTGCAAGATGTAGGAGAAGGGATAAAAAATAAATAAAAGAGTAAGAAAATATGCCATGGACTACAACCCTTGCCCCTCCGGAATCCTCCAGGTTTGATGTACACCCTCAACTATGCATAAAATGTAATAAAGCATTCAGATCGTCCTGTCAACTGTGCATACATTTGAGGCTTCAAGGCTTCCTGAAGTTTTTTCAGTGGCTTGACCAAATCAACAATTAAGTGTAATTGGCTTGAAATCAGGGCAATACAGGAAATTCAAACATACTAGAGTGATGACAATTCATGTCTGGTTTACAGAATCCGCAAGAAAGTTAATACGGAGATAATTATGATTGAATTTCTCGTTGGTGATCGCTGACAATTATTTTCTGAGAAAAATATAAGTCAGAATGGCACAGTCATTTGAAGAAAACAACCTAACACGTTGTCACGGAAGCAGGATGTTTTGGTTAGGACAGTCCAAGCCCTCTGCACGCCGCTCCCCTCATGATCTAGACCAGACGGGGAGCAGTCAGTCCCGGCCAGGCTCAGGACAGCTGGGCTGGGAAAAACAACAACACACTGAAGGCAGTTGTTTGATTGCCCCGGGACAAGCCATGACAAGCCCAGGCAGTAATTTGAAAGAAACTTTTCCACAAAGATCATGTACAGAGGTCCCAATTTAGAAAGCAGTAGGGATCCTGTCCAGTCCGATAATGGCAGCCACGCCCGTGGTGCCCCGAGAGATAACCATCCCAGAGATTCGGGCTGTGGCTCACCTCAAGTCCACCGAAAAGGTGTTCTGCAAGCGGTTCTGACTTTTTCCTTTTTAATCTTCTAATCCTTGTGTGAAGAGTGAGCCGATATTCCCACTTTCATGTTTCTTTTCAGCACTTGCTGAAACGGTCACCATTTCTCTGGTCTTGGGTCTATTAATTCAGTATTCCTGATCTTCCATCATCTGTCATAGTCTCATTCTATTCAAATTTCTTGGTAAAGAGCATCTGCATGGACTATTTGTTCTTTCTAGCAGACGTTTTTTCATTAAGTTGATAGAGACTCTGGTAGAAAAAGGGAAAATGGATGCTAATGCGCTGTCTTTTTTTCTTTCTTCTTGCCCTCAAGAAAATGAGGGGGCCGAGGGAATCATTTATGAAAAGAAAAAGAAAGAAAGAAAGCTTGATTGGTCTTTGTAGGGAAGTTAGTTATGGATACCTGGCTTCTGCGAGGAAGGTGACATTCTGGAAGGAATGTTGCAGGTAAGGAATTTCTCTTTCGTATGAAAACACACACACCATAAACAAATGAAAACTAAGCAGAAAATCAGAGTGAACAAAGAGGAGGCAACATTGAAAGAGATAATAAGACCAAAGTTAAAATGTAGTGTCCTACGCCCCAGGATTTTTTCCTGCCTTGTGATCAGAGCATTCAGTGTGACACTTGGCAAAGACACAAATCAGAATCATGACGACAAAAGAAATCGCAAGAAAAAAAACGGTAAGAAGTTTTTGAGATGAGAGGAAAACTACCTTTTTCTCTTCTATTAAACTCATGCAGTGACACACACATCGCTTTTATTGCATAACTTAAAAAAAACTTTTTAAAATTAATGTATCCCTTGTTCCACCTTTCCATGCTTTGGTTTGGAGTACGGAAACAATATCCTTAATTACTGTGGTGATATCATAAAATAGATTTATCACACAATGAGGCATGTTACTTGACAGTCTAAGTTAGAAATAAATTTCCCAAATAAATCAAGTTATACAATTAGAGCAAACTGAGAATATACCAATTTTCATGGCTTTTATCAAAAATCTCACCTCTGCCCAAGTTAATTGTCAAGGGAGACAAGATGAAACAGAAGCATCTGCTCCCCACTTATTCATTTATTAATTCTTTAACAAATATTTGTTAAGCACCTATGAAAGTACTGGGTGCTATGAGGGACTGTAGCAGTTAGGGTCCCAAGAGTAAACAGCTGGCACATTTGAATTAGGATAACCCAGGGGGAGTTTATTTACAGGAAGGATTAATTTCAAAGGTGTGGGTTAGAAGAGATTGTGTAGGAACCCAAGGCCGCATCAGCACAACTGTTAGCACCCCAGGTTCTGAAGGATGAAGGCAAGGGAGGGGACAAAGGAGAGAGAGAGAGAGAGAGAGAGAGAGAGAGAGAGAGAGAGAGAGTTGGGAGGAGCAGAGGACCTCACGGGACAGAAATTAGGGGAACCAATACCCTGATCTCATACTTCCCCCTCCAATCTCCATCCAGGGTTCCCTACCGACTGAGCTCAGCTTATTGGAACGTGGGGATGCTCACATCTAATGAGAGTCTTTGTTTTTGTTTTTTTTAAATATATCTTTATTGATTTCAGAGAGGAAGGGAGAGGGAAAGAGAGATAGAAACATCAATGATGAGAGAGAATCATTGATTGGCTGCCTCCTGCACATCCCCTACTGGGGACCAAGCCCATACCTAGGCATGTGCCCTTGACCAGAATCGAACCTGGGACCCTTCAGTCCGCAGGCTGACGCTCTATCCACTGAGCCAAACCAGCCAGGGCTCTAATGAGAGTCTTAAGTGCCATTAGGCAAGTACAAACCACAGCTCGTTTTCAGTTGGGGTGGCACATAAAATGCAATGAAGTGGCAACAACATTGAGTCATGTGCTCTAAATGGCTGCTATTTTTCTTCAAAAGTAGATTTTTTCAAAGCAACTTTAGTTACAGTTTCTGTAGCAGGATTAGTAGATCCTAATACATTGTGAGGGGTAAAAGATATCTCCTCCTGTTACCTGTAATCCAATCTTCTTCTTTAAAGGATTGTTGATTAAAAGCAGCATCTTAGTGGAACCCTAAGCACAATTGTAGACTAATATATACCTTTGTCATTTTTAGAGACCTTCCTCCTTGTTCTAATGGGCCAATAACAAATGCAGTTAGAAAGGGGAGAGTGGAAAGATTGTGTGAGACACATACCCTGTTTTCAATTCATCCCCTCACCGTATAAGCATACGCTTCTTTCTCCAGCATGTCTTATACATACACTACAGTCCTTGCTAACTCATATCCTTTTTTCTTTTAAAATATATTTTTATTGATTTCAGAGAGGAAGGGAGAGGGAGAGAGAGAAACATCAATGCTGAGAGAGAATCACTGATTGGCTGCCTCCTTCATGCCCCACACTGGGGATCGGGCCCGAAACCCAGGCATGTGCCCTGACCGGGAATTGAACCGTTACCTCTTGGTTCATATGTTGACACTCAACCACTGAGCCACACCGGCTGCGTGAATATAAGCATGTTAAAAAGAAAAATTATTGGAGAGAGAAATTGGTACCCTCATAAATTGCTAATGGGAATGTGAAATGGTGCCACCACTGTAGAAAATAGTGTGATGTATCTAAAAAAATTAAATGTGAATTTCGGTATGACCCAAAATTCCATTCTTAGGTATGAAATGAAAACAGATAGTTGCACAAAAACTTGTACCTGGATGTTCATAGTTGCATTATTAATAATAACTGAAAAGTGGAAACAACCCAAATATCCATCAACTGATGGGCAATCAAGTGTGGTACAGCCATACAATGGAATATTATTCAGCCATGAAAAGGAACACAGTACAGATTCATGCTAGAACAGGGATGAATCTTGAAAACATTATGTTAAGTAAAAGAAACCAGCTACAAAAGGCTAAAATATTATGTGATTCTATGTATATGTAATGTTCAGAATAGGGAAATGCATATAGATAAAAAATAGATTAGTGGTTGCTAAGGCCTGAGGAAAGAGGGGTGACTACTTAATGTGTATGGGGCCTCATTTAGGGGTGACGAAAATGTTTTGGAACTAAATTGAGGTCAGGGTTGTACAACACTGAATACACTAAAAGCCACTAAATTTTACACTTTAAAATGGTACATTTTATGTTATGTGAATTTAACTCAACTTTTAAAACGGCAAAAAAATTTGCAAAGCAACACCATACCCCGATGTGTCCTGATTTGGACAATTATCACTCACCCACAGGGCAATTACTGGAGAGTAAATGGAAGAAGGTAGAGTACAAAGACTGTACTTTTTTTAGACTCAGTTCTCTAAGAGGCAAACAGCATTATAGGTGCAAAGGTTCGGTTTTGTATTTTCAGTCTGATATTGTTCAGGATAAAGGTCAGAGTGAAATTCAAAGATTCCCTTAAGAATAAGGATTAATAATATTCCTTAGTACAGAAGCCCCCCTACCTAACAAATTTTTAACTTAGAACTCCCAAATGGAAGAGCAAAACTAGAGGCTTACCAGCCAAATTTTAATTCTGCACAGGGCTAGGGCCTTGAGAACTTAAATGCTGAGCGTGGCCACAGTGCTGCTGATGAAACTTTTATGTCAAGAACCACCCCACCCTCTCCCCCCAGAAAAACAAAGACCAAAATAAAGGTTATATGATTTGTTCAAAGTCACTCAGCTGCTTGGAGGAAGTCAGGATTCGAACTCGGCTTCTGATTCCAAGTGCAGTGCCCTTTGATTACGACCCATCAGTTCATTCATTCAACACAACCTTATTTATTCGGCATTGCTTCCGCAACAGGAGCGACAGGAGCCAGTGCAGGAGGACTAGTAGGGCTTTGGCCCATTCAAATGGGCCCAATGCCAGAGTCAGCGGCAGGTAGATAGCAAGAGAAACCCTCCCGCTCCGAAGGGCTCCCTTGGCTCTTCAGAAATCATCAAGGAGAGGAGTTGCCTCCTTCACTTGTGCACTGGAGATGAAAAGAATTAATTTTGCACAAAAATAGAATGTGTATTAACCTCATTCTAAAGCCTAAAAGATGAATGCACACTCCTGCTTAGGGGAAATGAATTGAGCGCTACAGTTTATAAGCCTGGCCTGTCCCTAAGTAGGAAGCTACACGGAGTCTCTTCCCTCCCTTATTTTAAACCAGGTGCTGAGTGAGAGGTTTCCTTAGAAAATAAAATCCCCTGAAATCTCAGTGAGGCCCTCTCAGGGTGCCCATTCTATCTCCATTTGCTACACGATCTTCTCACTCCTTCTTTCTATTCCTTTCACGCTCCTTGCCATTAGGACCTTCTCTAGACTTAGCAATCTCAAGTGCACACAGAAGGACACCCTGGATATTGGCCCTCAAAGGCATTATAATCAAATAGAACAGACAAATAGAAATACATAAAAAATAAATACATAGCCCTAACCGGTTTGGCTCAGTGGATAGAGTGTCGGTCTGCGGACTCAAGGCAATAAATGATTAAATCCTGAGTGAGTGGTATAGGAATGAGTATATCAGTTGAAGAGGATGAGATCACTGTGGGATGAAAAAGATTGAGAGCAGTCGTGTCTCATTCATTTAAGGTAACTCTCATTTTGAAGAACTCTTAGGGATTTTCCACTGATAATTGAAATATGTTACCCATTGACCGGGGCTTGAACATAGTTTTGTTTTCTATAATTGTAATCAGATCTGATGCATACTGTAAAAACTCAAATGCAATCTCCTTCCTAACTCCAAATTGGATAGCCTCTTCGCATTTGTGGTAACAGGATTTGACCTATAATACATTGTGTTTATATAATACCCTATATTTAGCATCAAATAGAGAAGTTTTCCAATAATGAGGTTTTGGAACACAGTCAATTCATAGGAATCACGCCATGCTTTTGACAGCTCAGCAGCTCTGAACTGTTCTGGAGAAGAGCGTGAGTGGCAGGATGCAAAACTAGCAATTGTGCAAAGAACTCAACTGCTCCCTTCATCGCCACCTGACTGTAAACTTTCTTTAGAATGGAGGGCTGGCTGGGTTGTTTGACCTTTCTCTGAGGAGAGTGTTTTTAGAGTCCCTGATGGTCCCACACCCCCACTCCTGAAAAGCTTTTGTTCTAATCTCAAAGGTAGTACTAGACCATCAGCTAAATTATCTCAGAATGTTGGCACCTTCCCGTTTTCAGTTTGACAATTCTTTCAATTAACCCTACCTTTTGTTTTCCTTTCTGAAAAACCAAACCCATCTACAACAAAATAAAACAAACAAACAAGATCAACCTCAAAGCATCACCATCACTGCCCACTGGCAAACAAAAATTCCCCCAACAACAATAATGACAAAAATTATCCCATGAAATAAAACTCCCCTGCTGACCTCACCTTGCAAAGATTTTAGGGACGTACTCTGCCGAGAGCCCTCCATGCTGAGAGCGTTCTGGCACAGACAAAGAAATAGGAAGTTTTCCTGTTCCAGGTGTGGCTTTTAGGAACAGAATTTTCCATACTGGATTAGATCATTTTTCCATCAAGGCCAATATCCTGCTTAGCTGACATGAGGTTAATGATGGTGAAATGCTTTGAAAACATAAATACCACATATGCACGAGCAATAATGAGCCTGCATACTAGTAACTTTATGGCCCCAAGCCCTGGTTCATGTAAAGATTTTTTGGGAAAGAACGTTAAATGTACAGAAGAGACAAAATATTTAAAGGTTAACTTCTTGTTTTTTTACATGTTACATGTCTTGAGCAAATAAATAACTTTTTAAAAAAAACCTGGAAGTCTTAGGAGCTAAGGGTATTTCCAGAACCAACTAAGCATGTGTTTTGTGATATTCTTTATAATGTGGAAGTGTTTCAAGGGTCTGGCTGTGAAGAATAGAGTTAAGCAGGTTGCATGTAACTATAGGGCTCACTGCCTAGAAATGATTATTTTTGTTCTTTCTTCTCTCCTATTGCACAGGGAATAGGAGGGACAGAAATTTAGCAACTCGTTTATATATATATTTTAAGTTATATAGCTTTAATTAAAATATATTCAGAAAGAGAAAGCCATTTTCTTTCAGATCTGGTTACCTGGTGTTCTTGAACTATGGGAAGAACTTTAAAATAAACTAAAAAAATATAGTATTTGCTTTTTTGCTTTGTATTGTTTATTGAACAGTGGGGTGTTTTTTGTTGTTTTTTGAGAGAGAGAGAGAGAGAGAGAGAGAGAGAGAGAGAGAGAGAGAGAGAAGAGAGAGAAACATCTATGTGAGAGAGAAACATCTATTGGTTGTCTCCTGAACATGCTGGATTGGAGATCAAGCCCACAACCTGGGCATGTGATGTGCCCTGACCAGGAATCAAACCTGCCACCTTCTGGTGTACTGGACAACGCTCCAACCATCTGAGCCAACCAGCCAGGGCTGAACAGTTTTTCAAGATCAACAATAACTGAAGAGTGTATGCGGGTCACCAGTGAATTATGGTTGCTTTGCACTCTACAGGCTGAAAAAAGTCACACACAAGTCCTTCATTCTGTTTGTTACTTTTGAAAAGGGATCTTGAATTTCCCATTTCAAAAGTTTCCAGAAAACTTTACCATTTGCTTTTATTTAACTCAGAATTGTTTAGATCTTCTCAACAACTCTTGCTTTTAAAACATTTCAGAACAATTAAGATTCTGATGTTTTAGGAACTGATATTCTTATTAGAATTCTATCTGAGAGTCTATCTAGATTATATCTACTATTTCTAAGCATTGGCAAATAGTAGAGTTTATAAAATACCAAAAAAGGTTGCCAAAATAATACTTGATATTTATACTTAGTTTGTATTTCAGATATCCCAAAGCACTTTGCACACAAAATATTTATTCTATTTTGTAGATTAAGAAATTTAGGGCTCAGAATAGCATCATAGCTATTCTGTTGTGTAACAGTAAAGAGTGCTGGAGACAAACTTGAATAGGCCATCATAGGCCTGGCATTTAACCTCGCTGGACCTGTCTGTCCACCTATAAAACGAGGAACTTGAACGAGATATCCTGAAGACACTAACATTCCACATGTCTAACCTTGGAGGAACTTACCAAGAGGAAGAAAATAAAAAAGACCTTTTAAATTTGTCAACCCCAGAGAGGACAGGGGACTGGGAGTCAGAGGTACAGAGGCAGTGGGAAGTGGTGGCCCTAGAAGAGTATTGTTGGGATCAGGCTTCTCCAGGCACCGGCCGAGCACGGGGCACCTGTGAGGAGAGCACCTGGTGTTCTGAGCTTGCGTGTATGTGCGTAGATTGGGATGCACGCAAAAGAAAAGTTCCAGTCGGTTCAGCAAGAAAAAACGAGTCAGGCCCATGGTTTCCAGCCATGTATGCGCAGCAGGAATTCGATTCCTAGAGCTCCCATAGCTTTGCTCACCTTCCTTTAAAAAAATTTTTTTTAAATTGATTTTTAGAGAGAGAAAGGGAGAGGAAGAGAGATAGAAACATCAATGATGAAAGAGAATCATTGATCAGCCTCCTGCATGCCCCACACGGGATCAAGCCCACAATCTGGGCATGTACCCTGACTGGGAATTGAGCCCTGACCTCCGGGTTCATGGGCCAACGCTCAATCACTGTGCCATACTGGCCGGGCAACTTCTTCTTCTTTTTTTTAAATGTATTACAGCTGTCTCCCATTTACCCGGGCAACTTCTAATTTGCCTTTCCAAAACCAGAGTAACTTCCTAGTAGGCTCACAGCTCCGATTGTATGTACACAATGCCAAGCAATAACCTAAACTCTTTTAGTTTCCAAATTAACTGGCACCACCTAATCACACAATAAAAATGCTTTTCTGGTTATAAAAACAATACATGTTTTACTGAAGAACATTAGAAAAACGTTTTAAAAAGTAAAAGTAAAATAAAGATCGGCAATAACCCCTGCCACCCAGAGAATGAGTAACCCCTGTAAACATTTCAGTATGTTTCCCTCTGAGTTCTTTTCTCTGGGCATATATACAATTTCTGTTTTCAAAACAGGGTTCACATTGTATACATGGCGTTAAACCTCCTTTTTTATTTTTAATAGTAACGGTATCGTGAGCACTTTCCCATCACATACGCACTTAAGCCGTAAGATGGTATTTCATTCTGATGCCAAACATCTGGATGAAAAGTAAAAAGCCAGTCAATTATCTCCATATTTTCAAATACCCAGATGTTTGGCACCATGTCGACGAAACATTAAAATCCTTGACCAAAGTTTGCAGCTTTTGCACAGATGTCTGGCATTATGTAGGCAAACTCTGTCTGAACTGACTGGGCCTTTTGGCAACAGAGAGACAAAGCATTTATTACACGCTTTAGGTCAAAAGTGTTTCCAACTTTAGCTCATGCACACGGGTAACTTTTTCATTATTTCATAATAAATCAGCAGCATGAACAATATATACATATATATATATATATATATATATATATATATATATATATATATATTTGAGGAAGCTTTAATCCACTATGATAAAAAGTCTACTATCTAGATTTTTGGTCATTTGTCAGCCAGATTTGACTGTTGACCTTGAGAGCTTGGTATAAAGTTGTCATTTCAGCCAAGTCTTGGTCTTAAGGATTTGTACACTGTGGGGGTTTTGTTTTGTCTTGTTGCAATTATTAAGAAAGTTCTTTCTGGCTGATAATTTTATTAACAGATTGCTCTGAATATTTAAAAGTTATGTTAATATGCCAATATCCTTGACAACAGTCCTGATTAAAATACATTAAGATTTTTTAAACAGATATTTTTATAATTTTCTAATTATCTTGTTCCTTGGGACTAGTTCTCCTTCTAGGTCTGTATGAGCATATATATATATATATATATTGTCCTTTTTTGATTCCTGAAGACATCATTTATAACAGTTCAAAGAAATTCAATGTTAGTCACAATTATACTTCATGTACTTGATTACATATCAATAATTATCTTTGAAATTATTATTCTTAATATTCTTTTTCTTGACACTCTGAAATGGAGTTAGCTTTCATTTTTCATCCTATCTGGTTTTTTGTTGTTGTTTTTTTAATTTTTTAAAAATTGATTTCAGAGAAGAAAGGAGAGAGAGAAACAACAATGATGAAAGAGAATCATTGATTGCCTGCCTCCTGCATGCCCCCTACTGGGGATCGAGCCTGCAACCTGGGCATGTGCCCTTGACTGGAATTGAATCCGGTACCCTTCAGTCCGCAGGCCGATGCTCTATCCACTGAGCCAAACCAGTAGGGCCTATCTGGTTTTCTCTATGTTAGTGTTACTTTGATTATGTCCATTACATGTCTATTAGGATAAAAATATTTCTATGTCTGTTGATGAAATAGGAAAAAAAAAAAACCCATGAAAATCTATCCAAGTCATGCCAAAGAGAGCAATGTAGCTGAACAATTCAATGCATGAGTCAATTGGTAATGAGAACTAAGTTCCCATTTTGCCTCTCACCCACACAGCACTGTTTGGCTTGTCCTGTGTTCTCCTCGCTTTGTCACCAACTTGCTCAGTTGCCATAGGCAGGACATTAGCTGGGGGGCTTTGTCTCCAGTTCTTCATCCTTCATCCATAAAGAAACCAGACATTCCCACCTTAGTATATTTCATGGAATAATTTGACATCATAAATATGAAATGTTGCTACTGTCGAGCAACTTGATTTACCTGAAGGGATTGCATTGAAAAACCAGCTGGATATAAGTTCTTCGATTTTTACAAAATATATATAAACCACCGCACATTGGAGGGCTGGCTGCTTTGTTACGTCCAAGGCTCTGGAATCTCCTCACTTTTAGTTTTAGCACCTGGGTCTATGTGTGCTATTTGCTATTATGAATATTTTCTTCAGATTTATTGAGTGTTATGTTATGCTTGGTGCGCTTGCCCAACTGCGATTTACTTATGATTTTATATTCTGCGTGCTTTTCTGCGGTCTGTACAGGTCTAAGTAAAGCAGTCATTAATGAGGTGGTATGCCACTGCTATTCTGGGATGATATTATCTTCACACAGTCGCTATGTTTTATAATGACAGCAAATTTGGAGTAAAAAATGAAAAGGTATAGCTACTCAGCTACATACTTGGGAATCTCTAGAGAGTTGCATGGCTTGTTTTCACTCAAAGTACCATAGTGCTGGACCATAAAGACCAGCCCCCTTAGACCTCTGGCCTGGTGTACTCCAGATGTAAGTTTGTACTTGGCAATAGAGGTTGTATATATAGATAAGCAGAAAGATAGGCCTGTGGACATACATGCAAAAATGGTTGAAAGAAATGGCAGAATCAATTCAAGCATTTACTTGGCAACTGATGGCTAAATTCAGTCACTAAGTGGTTGCTTTCAGGTTATGTAGTTCTCTCACAAACTTCAGCTCTTTCACCTCAGGGTTGGTGAGCATATCCTGGTGCACATATTCTTATGCAGCTAGATTTCAGTGGCGTTTTCTGACGTCTACCAATGGTGAGGAAGGTCAGATTCCTCTGTTTCTCCTACATCCCTCATGCAGTCCATTAGCAAGTCCTGTATCACTATCTTCAAATATATTCTAAATCCAACACTTCTCACCATATCTACAACTCCCACCTTGGCCCACGCTATCGACATCACTTGCCTGGACTATAGCGATCGCCTCCAGACTGGACTCCATCTGTCCAGCCTTGTGGCCCAAAGAACCTCTTCTGACAGATGTCAAAGTGATCATTCAAAAATGTAGCCTGGCCCAGCCAGCATGGCTCAGTGGTTGAGCATCGACCTATGAACCAGGAGGTCACAGTTCAATTCCCAGTCAGAGCACATGGCCAGGTTGCGGGCTGAATCCCCAGTGTGGAGGCTGCAAGAGACAGCTGATAAATAATTCTTTCTCATCATTGATGTTTCTCTCTCTCCTTCTCCCTTACCCTCTGAAATCAATAAAAATATATATTAAAAAAATAACAAAAATGTAGCCTGGATAGTCCTGGCCAGTGATTCTCAGTGGTTAGAACATCAGCCCTTGGACTGAAGGACCATGGATTTCATTCTGGTCAAGGGCACATACTTTGGTTGCAGGTTTGATCACTGGCCCTAGTCAGGTTGTGTCAGAGGCAAACAAACGATGTGGAAAAATATCCTGGGATGTGGATTAACAACAACAACAAAAATCACAAAATGATTAGAGTCTAACATGAAAATATATAGTCATGCCTCACATATCAATGTTTCAGTCAATGATGGGCTGCAAAAATGATGGTCCCATAAGATTATGATGGAGCTGAAATCCTATCACCTAGTGATGCCGTAGCTACCATGACTTTGTAGCTGCTGTGAGGTTGTAAGGCAGCACATTGCTCACATGTTTGTGGTGATGATTGTGTAAATAAACCTACTGAGCTGCCAGTGGTATGAAAGTGTAGCACATACAGTTATGTGCAGTACGTGATATTTGATAATGCTGATAAACACTATGGTACTGGTTAATGTATTTACTCTACTGTACTTGTAATCCTTATGTGAGAGGGTATGCTTTGGACTTATAAAAAAAATTTTTCATAAAACCCTGGCAGCAGTCCTGGTTGGTTTGGCTCAGTGGATAGAGCATCAGCCTGCGAACTGAAGGGTCCCAGGTTCAATTCCAGTCAAGGGCACATGCCCGGGTCACAGGCTTGATCCCCAGTAAGGGGCGTGCAGGAAGCAGCTAATCAATGATTCTCTCTCATCATTGATGTTTCTATCTATCTCTTCCTCTCCCTTCCTCTCTGAAATCAATAAAGATATATTTTTTAAAAAAGAATTAGGATGTGAACATCTTTGACGGCCGTAATTCTGCCTAGCACATTTTAATAAATAAATAAAACCCTGGCAGCGGCCTCACACATCTCATGTTTACCACGTCCCTGGGTTGCAACATGGTCTTTTGTGGTTGATTTAATCTCGTGTTGTTTTGTACAGTAACATGCTGTGCAGGCTTGTAGCCTAGAACAGGAGGCGCTCCATCTAACCCAGGTGTGTAGTAGGGCTGTTCCATCTAGGTTTGTGTACATGCACTCTAGGATGTTCCCACAATGACAAAATCAAACAACAATGCATTTCTCAGAATGTGTCCTCATCATTTAGCGATGCATGACTGTAGTTAAAGGCTAAATTGCTTGGTTGGAATAAATATTATAAATTAAGGGGCAGGGTTGGATTGGACTGGACCTTTCAGAGAAGATTCCAGAGAGAAAGTTAGGGTTGATCCAGAGCTTTGATTTTTCCACGGAATCATTGCTTATATTAATATTTCATGCTCCCAAAGATCTTATAATCTAGTAGGAAAGTTTAAAAAGTAACATTAAAAGCCTGCCCCCGGCCCCCGAAAGAAAAGCCTGGCCAGTGTGGCTCAATGGTTGAACATTGACCTGTGAACCAGGAGGTCATGGTTTGATTCCCCGTCAGGGCACATGCCTGGGTTGTGGGCTCGATTCCCCAGTGTGGGGCGTGCAGGAGGCAGCCAATCAATGATTCTCTTGCATCATTGATGTTTCTATCTCTCTCTCCCTCTCTGTTCCTCTCTGAAATACAATAAAAACATGTATATTTTTAAAAAGTAATATTACATTTAAAAAAAAAAAAAACAGAATGGGACACCAGAGGAAAGAGAGAAAGAGCGTCCTGTCTGGGTATCAAGGAAAGCTTCCTAGAAAGGGGGACACAGACCCCCGTCTTCAAGGATGAGGGACAGCACCCCAGGCACAAACAATAGTCACTCAACTGGCAATGACTCGGTGTCAATTGGCTCAACATCACCAAAACATTCTGAATGTGTAGCTACAACCTAAAGAACTTCCCAGAGAGAAACGCATCTTTTAGGTTTACAATGAGCAGTGCTGCTAAAGTGGTATCAGAAAGCTACTCCAAAAGGGATTCACACCTACACACAACCAAGCAAGAAGGGGAAATCACACTCAAAATAGAGGAAATAACTCTGCAAAACTTAACGGACTACTGATGCTCTGTCAAAATGCTCTTCTCTGCTCCCAAAATCCAATAAAACAATACCCTTTGCTCTCATAAGTACAAAACAGTGCCAAAGAAAATAATCAGAAGATTATGTTGCTACGTAAATTCATGCAGAATCGATAAAAGGAGAGTATCAGGTAACATGCTCTTTACACTCAGAATCGGAAATTCTCTGTATCAAAGAGGTGTGATTAAGCCATTGTGAGATGGCAAAACTGAGTTAAATCAGATACCCAGACTTCCACAGCGCCTAAGCAGCGTCCCTATTGGGGTTTGAAATCTTGTCTTCCTGGCTTCACTACAACACCGTGAGCTGCCATAAAGAGAACAGGTGAGCCCGGCCGGTGTGGCTCAGTGGTTGAATGTTGACCTATAAACCAGGAGGTCATGGTCCAATTCCCAGTCAGGGGACATGGCCGCGTTGTGGGCTCGATCCCTAGTGTGGGGCATGCAGGAGGCAGCCAATCAATTATTTTCTCTCGGGAGAATCGAAGATGGCGGCGTAGGTAAACACCGGAGACCGCCGCCATAAACAACCACTTCAAAAATACAGCTAAAGGTCGGAACGGACATCAACCAGAACCACAGGAAGGCTGGCTGAGGAGGGACTCTTCAGCTAGAAGCAAAAACAACAGCAGTCCGACGCACAGAGGAGGCGCAGTGTGGAAAATTTAAAGGTACGGTGGTGCTGCGGTGCGCGCACAAAGCGGGCTGGTGGCTGAGGGCGCGGTTGTCGTTTTCACTCAGGAGTGAGTCTCAGACTCTGGGCTACAGATCCGGGCGAGTCTCTAGGGACCCTGACTCAAACGGGAGAAGCGGGTCTGTCTGGCTACGGCCCCTCCGAGGTTTGCAGCGATTGCTGGGACAGAGAGGCAGAGCCCCTGGGGACGGACTGAGAGCGCCCATAGCTGCTCCCTCCCCCCGCCCTGTTGAGCCCGCCCCGCCCAGGCACTGCGCACAGACATTTGCCGATCGCCTCAGGCAAGGGCAGGACTAGCGCCTCCCCAGAATCCTACAGCCAGTAGGTCTGCTGGTCAAATCCCTCTAGTGTTAACTACAACAATTAAGGCTTGGCTAGAACAAGACTGGGCACAGAGACCACAAGGGGGTGCACCAAGAAAGCATAAAAGATGCGGAGACAAAAAAGCATGACAGAAATGGAGGATATGGAGCTAAGAATCGCAATTTTGAGGGCTTGCCATAAATTTGTGCAGAGCCTCACGAAAACTAATGAGACCCTCGATGCTACGATAAAGAAATTAGAAAGTAAGCATACACGGACTGAAATAAAGAATATTATACCCAATAGCAGACCAGACGAGCAAAAGAATCAAACCAAAGATTCGACAAAAAACACCCAATTGGAAAACCAAAATGAAAAAAGAATCCGAAAGTGTGAAGATAGTATAAGGAGCCTCTGGGACAGCTTTAAGCGGCCTAATATCAGAATTATTGGAGTTCCAGAAGATGAGAGACAGCAAGATATTGAAAACCTATTTCAAGAAATAATGGCAGAAAACTTCCCCCATCTGGAGAAAGAAATGGACTTACAGGTCCAAGAAGCGCAGAGAACCCCAAACAAAAGGAATCCAAAGAGGACCACACCAAGACACATCATCATTAAAATGCCAAGAGCAAAAGACAAAGAGAAAATCTTAAAAGCAGCAAGAGAAAGAGGCTCAATTACCTACAAGGGAATACCCATACGACTGTCAGCTGATTTCTCAACAGAAACTTTGCAGGCCAGAAGGGAATGGCAAGAAATATTCAAAGTGCTGAATACCAAGAACCTACAACCAAGATTACTTTATCCAGCAAAGCTATCATTCAGAATTGAAGGTCAGATAAAGAGCTTCACAGATAAGGAAAAGCTAAAGGAGTTCATCACCACCAAACCAGTATTATATGAAATGCTGAAAGGTATCCTTTAAGAAGAGGAAGAAGAAGAAAAAGGTAAAGATACAAATAATGAACAACAAATATGCATCTATCAACAAATGAATCTAAGAATCAAGTGAATAAATAACCTGATGTACAGAATGAACTGGTGATTATAATAGAATCAGGGACATAGAAAGGGAATAGACTGACTATTCTTGGGGGGAAAAGGGGTGTGGGAGATGCGGGAAGTGACTGGACAAAAATCATGCACCTATGGATGAACACAGTGGGTGGGGAGTGAGGGTGGAGGGTGGGGTGGGAGCTGGAAGGAGGGGAGTTATGGGGGGAAAAAAGAGGAACAAATGTAATAATCTGAACAATAAAGATTTAAAAAAAAAATAAAAAAAAAAATTAAAAAAAATAAAAAAAATTATTTTCTCTCATCATTGATGTTTCTCTCTCTCTTTGAAATCAATAAAAACATGTTTAAAAAAAAAGAAGAAAAGAAAGAAAGGTGAGAAAGCAGGCTAGGGAGAAGCTGGAAGCAGCCTGTGGTCTCCACAAGGTGAACAGTTATGCTCCCTCGTGATAACTTACTAGAAGCACAGATAGCTGCCACCACTGTCAATGGAGGTGTATCACCTACCGCCAATCTCCTTTCTAATTTTAACAGCACTTCATTGTCCTGAATAATTACTTGCTTTGACTTTTCAGTTTCCTATATTTATACTGATTTTTATGTGAAATTTATACTTCAGCAAAGGAAGCACTTTGAATCAACCCCAAACAAAGGCCTCTGAGTCAAGAAAGACTGGGGAGGCGGAAGTGTGGGCTGCTGGGCCACATCTGTGGGGAGCATGAGCAGTCTTCCCGGGCAGCTCAGGAAGCAGACCTTGGCATCCGGAGGCAAGACAGCTTCCCAGCTCTCTTGAGTTATGCCTCCACTTAACTGTGTTCACATTTTGAGATCCAATCTGCCCATATGTAAATACGTCTTCACCAAAGCACATTTCAAAGCCAAATCTAAGTAATGTTTACATCAGCTACCATTTTGCATTACCCAGGCAGTGTTCTCTTCCATTAAGGTTATTAACTGAACATTGGTTAGTGCTTAGAATGCAAACAAAAATATAACATTTCAGGGTTATTGCCCGTGACATATTTCAAGAGCGAAGTTACACTGGATATGACAATTCAAAGACATTCCAATACAGAACACTACGTCTGCCCCCAGTTTCTCCTGTATCTTCAAACAGAGGTGCCAAATTTTATTTCTCAAATGACTTATTTGTTGGTTCCGGCTCACAGGCCTGGAGATCGGTTGCCCTGTTGGGAGTGGGAGAGCAGGAGAAATAAGACCTGCCACACTTGTTCGGGAGGGAAAACTGGGGAGACAAAATTGGCAGGCAGAAGGACGGAATGAGGCGCCAGAAATGGGCTGGGGCAATGGGTTCAGATTTGATGGTGTCCCTTTTATGTGGCACTTTGGTGACATAAGACAAGGTTCTAGTTCTTAATGTTGGCACCCATCTATTCTACCCATGCAGCAGTGATAATTGTATTAAGACTTTCTATTATTTTTATTACTGTTCACATATATATACATATAGTATAAATATACTTAAGATAGTTTTTAAGATATTAGTATTATTATAATAATCTTTCTGTCTTATCTGAGGCTTCTCCTGCCAGTTCTAACAACCAATAGAATAAAAACCTTAGGTCCTAAGCCCTACCTGGTTTGGCTCAATGGATAAGAGTGTCAGCCCTCAGACTGAAGGGTCCCGGATTCGATTTTGGTCAAGGGCATGTACCTCAGTTACAGGCTCAATCCCCGGCCCTGGTTGGGGCGCGTGCAGGAGGCAACCAATCCACGTGTCTTTCTCACATCAATATTTCTCTCTCTGTGTCTACCCCTCCCCCTTCCACTCTCTCTAAAAATAAATGAAAAAAATATCCTTGGGTGAGGATTAACAACAACAATAACAAAAAAGAGCCCTAGCTGGTTTGGCTCGGTGGATAGAGCACTGGCCTGCAGACTCAGGAGTCCCAGGTTTAATTTCGGTCAAGGGCACATACTCAGTTGCGGGCTCAGTCCCCAGTAAGGGACATGCAGGAGGCAGCCGATCAATGATTCTCTCTCATCATTGATGTTTCTATCTCTCTCTCCCTTTCCCTTTTCTCTGAAATAAATAAAAATAATAATAAAAGAGTACCTATTATTTAAAAAAAAGAGAGAGAGAAAATAAAAACCTCGGGCCTTAAGATTTACTTCATTTTTTACTATTTTCTCTCATTTATCATTTCAACTCAAAGTCACAAAAGAACAGAAAAACCTCATTCAAACTCAGTGGGAATCTGACAATGAGTAGAACTTGGGAAGTAGCACTTGTGGATTATATTCCTAGGAAATTTACTTCAAGTGGAAAGAAAGTATATAAAAATATTATTTTCTCCTAGAAACCATGCTACAACAGGAGAAAGTTCCCGACCTATGGCCTATGCCAACCTTTACCAAATGCAGGGCTTAATAAACTATAAATGGAATATTTCATGTTTCATAGCATAAAGCTTTCTGAAGAATACATAAATCAATTAAGGAGTGCTACAGGTAGTCAATAAACATAAAATCCATTTAATAGGATGCAGCCTCTTCGACCACATTTTCCTGCCAAATATTATACTGAAGCCAAACAACTCTACGGAGCAGGTTTATTTGTTTCATGGATTTCAGGATGATTTCCTCGAGGACATTTGACAAGCACCTGGGAGGAAAGTGTGGTGCCGTGATTTGATGCCGTTTAAGAAAAGAGACAACTAACTCAGTTTTCTTCTTGTTCCCTTGCTTTCTTATAGTCATTTTTCCTGCCATAAACCTAGGGATTAGAACTAATCACAGCCGCTAGTGTGCTTGAGGTTGGGAT
Organism: Myotis lucifugus; assembly: GCF_000147115.1. Lineage (NCBI taxonomy): Eukaryota > Metazoa > Chordata > Mammalia > Chiroptera > Vespertilionidae > Myotis > Myotis lucifugus. Next base: position 10,238,735 of record NW_005871075.1, on the reverse strand, counting down.
TAATTTCCTCAAAAGGGGAGAGTAACATATGTTCATGTGAGAAACTGCCTGTTTAAGTGTCAGAAGTTACAACACGGGTGTAATTGGCAAAGGGCTGAATGTGTGAATTGCTCTGAGTACAAATCACCGTAAGGATTGCTTGCACGATTTTTCCCCTCCCTCCAGTTCCTCACTGAGTGGAAGACACATTAACTGGGAGGCTTTGGTTCAAGGTAAAATTGGGCAGACCCCCAGAGGGGCTGAGGATCCTGCATTAGACCTTAAAGTCATCCCAATTGTCATCACTTTAGACAACTATTCTACAGAGAGAAATTGTCACATATCCTTTTAGAATCCAAGAAGCAGCGAGGGAAAATGGCTCTTTAATAATTAGTCTCCAAATCTTGTAAAAAATCCCGAGTTTTATGTTAAGCCAATCTGTGTGACAAAATACAGTGAATGGTACAATTCGTTCTATTTCATGTAGGGGGGAAAAGAAAACTATTCATCTAATCTTGTACTACATCAAAATTGATTGAAAAAAGTCACAGATTAGTTCTGTCATTTCTGACAACATGATTTTTAGCAAAGGACTAAAAGCTTTGTTACATTGTGGGGGGAGGATGTTTTATTATTTCAGATCTTGGAGGAAAGACCCTTGCATCAAAATGGTTCAGCTATCACGGGCAGATATCCGTGTTCAGAATAACTCCCCTGTAGCCGCGTTTATTTTTCACAGACTGTGCTTTGTCAGTTTCACTTACCTGAAAAGGTCCGGTTATTCCTTCCCTTCATGTACAATCAACTCCACCGAAGCTGTGCTTGCCTCTGCTTGTCTTCTGATCCAGGGAAACCATGGAGGCAAAATGGTCATGTGCGATTTCCCCTTGAAATGGAAACTGCTGTTTGCCTCGCAGGTTGCAGAGCAGACTTCTTGTCTCCTAGAATCACCTAAAACACATTAGGAAACCAGAAGTTTCTCTTCTAAAAGCTGGTAAACCCAGCGTCAGAAACCGGCGCGTCCTGGATAAAGGCACTGGTGTCGTTCAGAACTCGTCGTTCCGGAGGTAGAACCAGTGTCAGCCTCAGGTTCTGAAAGTGGAGGAGGGCCCCCACCCGCTAGGCTCTCCTCCCGCCCCAACCCCAATATTTTTATTTTAAAGCAGGGGTTTCTAAATTTATTTTATTTATTTATTTTAATCCTCAACTGAGGATATTTTTCCACTGATTTTTAGAGAGAGTGGAAGGGAGGGGGAGAGACAGACAGAGAGAAAGAAACACATCGATTGGTTGCTTCCTTCACGTACCAGGGTCAGGGAGAGGTATGTGACCTTGAACGGAATCGAACCCAAGACCCTTCAGTTTGCAGGCCAACGCTCTATCCACTGAGCCAAACTGGCTAGGGTGAATATATTTCTTTTTTAAAAAATATATTTTTTATTGATTTTTTTAGACAGAAAGGGAGAGGGATAGAGAGATAGAAACATCCATGAGAGAGAAACATCATTGATCATCTGCCTCTTGCACATCCCCTACTGGAGATATAGCCCCAAATCCAGGCAGGTGCCCTGACCAGGAATAAATGGGGACCTCTCGGTTCCTAGGTCAATGCTCAACCCTGAGCTGCACTGGCCGGGCTAGGCTTTTTTTTTTTTTTAAATATATTTTTATTGATTTTAGAGAAGAAGGGATAGGGAGAGAGAGTTAGAAACATCAATGATGAGAGAGAATCATTGATTGGCTGCCTCCTGCGTGCCCCACTGGGGATCGAGCCCACTTCCTGGGCATGTGCCCTGACCTGGGCATGTGCCCTGCCCGGGAATCGAACCATGACCTCCTGGTTCATAGCTCCATGCTCAACCACTGAGCCACGCTGGTTGGACTGGGCTTTCAGTACAAAAAACGAAAAAGAAGTGAAGTGGGAGTTGGTGATTAGTTTTCCTTCTTTAACAAATCCAGCTTTCATTGGACTGTTTTCTTTTCTGCCTTCCTCGCGGAGTCAATTCCTTCGAAACAAGGAGGCAGTTCTTTCAAAAACACCCTTCCCTCCCTCTGCCCGTGTTTTCTGACCCCCAAACCCACCCATTGTCTGACTTGACAAGTAAGCAAGTGAACACAGGAAAATTGTGTAGAAGCTTCAGGTTGAGGAAAAAATAGTGTTGCAAGAAAGAAATACCAGTATGAATGTTGCTTGAAACCCTGGAATGGCCGCCAAAGATGTGAGGTAAAACCAGCCTTTTCATGGACTGGGCCTCACTCAAATGCAAAACCTGTTTAAATGTCAACACACCTTGGACAAGGAGGTAAGTCCTTTAAGAAGAACAGTGAAACTCATGAAGAGGTACTTATATGACTTAAACTGAGAGAACTCTCAGGTGACTTCTTAAGGGGCCGAGTGGCCCTTCATCATCTTGACAGAAAGAGCCTACGCTGCATTAAGGATTATAAAATAATATCCCCCATTTAATGGGCTCTCATCTTGTGCCAGGTGCTTTACAGATCTCACCTGACTGCAGAGCAGCCTATTAATTATTCTCACTGCCTCCATTTTACAGATGAGCATGTGGCTGCCTCCAGGCACGGCGTTAGCGACGTAGCTGGGATTTGAACCTAGAACTTGATGCTTTTTCTGCAACACAAAGTGGTTTCCCTCCAAAGAAATAATCTATGAAACTGCTTTGTAAGTATGTATTTTATAGTGAGAGCTTCAGTTTGTATTTTATTTATTTTATAAAAAATATTTTTTTTATTGATTTCAGAGAGGAAGGGAGAAGGAGAGATAGAAATATCGATGATGACAGAGAATATTTGATTGGTTGTCTCCTGCATGCTTCCTACTGGCATGTGCCCTGACTGGGAATCTTACCATGACCTCCTGGTTCATAGGTGGACGCTCTCTCAACCACTGAGCCACGCCAGCCGGGCTTTAGTATGTATTTTATAGCGAGAGCTTTCCTATTCTGCAAACTTGGGCTAAAATTCAAAACAGAATTGTTTTCTGCAAAGTGGCCGAGCCAGGCTTAGCTGTCACTCACTGCCTGAGTTAGACTCACACAACGTTATTTATCTCTGTTGGAACCTTAATTGTTTTCCTTTGTAAAAGGGTGATGATACTCGCACCTTAAAAACCATTTTGAGGAACAAATGAGATAATATATGTTAAATACGGCCTGGCACATAGTAAATGTCTCTTTACCCCTTTCCTCATAACTGTTCAAACACAATAAAAGTGTGTCCTCTATCATGGCGAATACCATTCTTCATCTCTTCAGTCACCATCACTGTAAACCTTGATAGAATCACTCATTGATCCATTCAAAAAATACTTTTAAGTCAACTATAACTGAAAAAAGGAAATTTAAAAAATAATAATCTAGGGCAGTGGTTCAGTGGCTGAATGTCGACCTATGAACCAGGAGGTCACAGTTGGATTCCCAGTCAGGGTACATGCTGGGGTTGCAGGCTCAAAACCCAGTGGGGGGCGTGCTGGAGGCAGCCAATCAATGATTCTCTCTCATCATTGATGTCTCTCTCTCTCTCTCTCTCTCTCTCTCTCTCTCTCTCTCTCTTCCCTCTTCTCTGAAATTAATAACAATATATTTAAAAATAAAAATAAATTATTTTTAAAAATAAAAAACAAAATATAATAATCTAAACAACAACAGAAACTTGCTGTTGAGCACTTGCCTGATGCTATGCAGTGTTCTGGGAACTGGGGATGGAGAAGTGAACAAAACAGGTGAAGATAACTTAAATATTCTTTCCATCTCCCCAACCTCCCATCCAGATAATGACCAAAGTTCTATCCATTGTACATTAATACGTTAGAAAATGACACTCTCATCTTACTGGAACACTTAAATCTATTCTTTTCCTATTGCCACTACCCAAATGGGGCAATGCATTCTCGTAGACCTTGGTTCTCAAACTTTAGCTGACATCAGAATCACCAGGAGGACTTGGTAAACCCAGATCGCTGGGATCCACCCTGGAGGTGATGTTAATGCTGCTGGTCCAGAGACCAAACATTGAAAACCACTGACCTAGAGGCCATTACCTAGGTTACTTGCTGCTCTTTCCACCAATTACTTCACCACCTTCTCCTCCAGGGGGGTCAAAAAACTCTGGTCCCTCAGCCAAATTCAGCCCACAGCTTGCTTTTGTAAATAAAACTTTATTGGAACACAACCATGTCCATTTGTGCACATTTTCCATGGCTATTTTTGTGCTACCAGACAGACATAAGTACTTGTGACAGAGACCATATGGCCCACAAAGCCTAAAATATTAATGATCTGGCCCTTTATAGAAAAAAAGTGCTGACCTCAGCCTTACCATGCTTCAAAAATGGGCTTTCCAAAAATAAGGTCCCTCCTGTCACCTCCTAATTTAAAAATATCAGCTGGCTCCTCATGGCCTACACCCGAGGTCCTCAAACTATGGCCCGCGGGCCACATGCAAATACAAATATTGTATTTGTTCCCGTTTTGTTTTGTTTTTTACTTCAAAATAAGATATGTGCAGTGTGCATAGGAATTTGTTCATAGTTTTTTTTTTTTAACTATAGTCCGGCCCTCCAATGGTCTGAGGGACAGTGAACTGGCCCCCTGTTTAAAAAGTTTGAGGACCCCTGGCCTACACAGTTGAATCCAAAGTCTTCCATGAAGCAACCAAATGTCCAACCCTAGTTCACCAATCTCTTTGTATCTTATCCCAGCAATTTTCAACTGGTGTGCCACAAGAATGTTTAAAACATGCAACACTTGACTATTTAGGTAGTGGCACTGACCTCTTTTCCCTTAGATTGTCAAATAAAAAAAATGACAACAACCAACACAACAATAGCCATGTGGTGTGAATGCCCTGTCTTGAACCATACATATATAGCTTATATAATAGAGTCACATTTTATTGATCATGTCGCATAATAAGGTTGTGTCTGATTGGTTAATTCTTAGTACCAGAAATCCATATATACAAGTATAAGCTCCTGATTTTTCAAAAAGTCACTTTGGAGCAAAAAGGGTAGGTTAAGTACTATTATTATTATTACTAGAGGCCTGGAGCACGAATTCGTGCATGGTTGGGGTCCGGCCAGCCTGTCCCCCGGATCAGCTCGGGGGAGGGGATACAGGAGGTTGGCCAGCCGGCCCTGCCCCTGATTGGGGTTGGGGGCTAATCAGGGCCACAGTGCTCATCAAAGTCACCAGTCATTCTGGCATTCTGGTGTTCCAGTCGCTTGGCTTTTATATATATACTAGGACCCCCGTGCCCCTGTGGGGCCACAGGAACCCTGGCAGAAGCTGCTTGGAGTGGCCACCGGCCCTGTCCCCTGCTGTGTGTGCTGCCATCTTGTGATGGCGTTATAGAGTGAAGGTTAATTTGCATATTACCTCTTTATTATATAGGATAGATTACCCAATCAGCAAAAAATATGTCTTTTGGCATGCTGTAGAATTTCAGCAATTAGTTTATATGTGCTATGAGATGAAAAAGGTTGAAAATCACTGCCCTACCCAATAATCTACCCACCCTGGACCTCTTAGTTTTCTCTGAACATATCAAGATCCTCTCCCACTTCTGTATCTTCCCACATATTATTCCTTTATCTACAATATCCTTCTCCCTTTCCTCCACAGGATGAGCAACCACATCATATGTGAGCTTAATTTTTGAGAATTCAACTATGCACTCTACAAAGAGACAGGAAGAGGACACTTCTGCCTACACAGTCTACTTAATGAGTTTCTGTTTCTGAATGAACCTGAGCTAGGAGGCTTGAATCTACTGCTTCCTCAGTCTGCTCAGATCCCCTCACCACAGAGGGTGTGATCCTCGTGTTTAAAGATACGTGTTTTTTATACAACAGAGCCAATAAACACCAGCCAACTCTTCATCTGGTGCTCAGAGAAGAAGCAGCAATCTGTTCCAAAGCTGGAGGAAAATCTGGCTGTGTTGGGCTTACTAGACGCTGGATATCTAGATACTATATATAAGGGTTCACTTTAAACAACAACACTTGGACCCAGAGCCCTAAATAAGATCTGACTCATTCTTTAAGCCATTTCTTCTCATTTCCTCTGATATGGAGTTGGCCTTCCTCTCCTATAAATACCTCCAATTCCCTACGTGATTTGTGCCCATCTGTAGTATAACATTGAATTGCAATTATTTATTTCACTTTCAGGCTCTTCCTCCCCATTAGGCAATGAGCCATCCAAAGACAAAGTCATATCTTAGTTATCCCGAGTCTCTCCCAGGACCTCGCTTAAGTAGAAGCAGTTAGCGTTTACTGATGAAGTGGTGAAGTCCCACTCCCACTTTAGGCCATTCCCTCTTCTCTGAAGGGATCTATGAGTTCCCATGGAACTTCCAGTTAACGCCCCTGGTTTAACCGTTCAATGCATTTTGATTCTTCCAATGTTCATTTTATTTCTTTCTTTCTTTTTTAATTTGATTTAAGCTTGTTCAGGGCAGAATCTCTATATGTTCACCCCATCATTACAACAAAATATTTGTGAATTGATTGCTATTTTGAGTGTGATGTGTTAAAAACAGAGATAAACTAATTAAATTGGTTTTTACTTGGTCAGAGGTTTGTTTATGGCTGCTTGTCTAGAGTTATAAAGGCCCTGCTACACAGTAAACATTTGTGACACCCCCAAATGCATATGTTGGAACCAAATCCCCAATGTACTTGGAGGTGATTGGGCCATGAAGGTAGAGGCCTCGTGGTGGGATTAGCACCTTATAAAAGAGACCCAGAGCTCCCTCCCATCTGTTCGTGTGAAGACACAATGAGAAGATGGCCTTCTATGGACCAGAAAGTGGCTTTACCAAACACCAAACCTGCTGGTGCCTTTATCTTAGACTTCCCAGCCTCCAGAACTGTGAGAAATAAATTCGTTGTTTATATGCCACCGGCCTATGGTATTCTATTATGGCAGCCTGAAGAGATTAAGACAGGCCCTAAATATGGTTTTACTTTGTGTGTGTGTGTGTGTGTGTGTGTGTTTAAATATTTTTATTGATTTCAGAGAGGAAGGGAGAGGGAGAAAGAGATAGTAGAGAGAGAGAGATGGAGACATCAACGATGAAAGAAACATTGATCAGCTAACTCCTGCATGCCCCCATCTGGGGACTGAGCCCGAAACCTGGGGAATGTGCCTTGACCAAAATTGAACCCGGGATCCTTCAGTCCACAGGCCAGTGCTCTATCCACTGAGCCAAACCGGCTAGGGCAATATGGCTCCACTTTGAATAGGGGCAGTGTTTTCTGATTTCAACGGAGCCCGTATTCAGATACAAATGAGCCACTGTCACCTTATTATTATTGTTTATAGTAGCTTAACCTGTGCCCTCTGCCTGGGAAGTTCTTCCTTGCTGGCTGCCTTCTTTCTCACCAGCTGTGCCCAGTGCTGATCCCTATCTCTCCATGATCCAGTTTATTTTTAATTTGTAGCATTTGTTAACAATGTAAGTGAAAAGTTCGAACTACATATTTGTCCAGTGAATGTCAAGATGCCACAGGTGTCATACTAAAGGGGAAAGCAGCTAAGCTGATCTGACCCTGTATTCAATGTTTCTATCTGTGGCTAAATCTGTAAGGAGGAAATAATAGAGAATTGGTTACTTAAAAGTTAACCAAACTTGCCCTAGCCAAACTCATTAGTCAACAGAGCCAAATATCAACAGTACAACGATTGAAATTTCTTTTGAGAGCCAAATTTTTTAAACTTAAACTATATAGGTAGGTACATTGTTATTAACTTAATTAGGTACTCCTAAGGCTTAGGAAGAGCCACACTCAAGGGGCCAAAAAGCCGCATGTGGCTCAAGAGCCGCAGTTTGCCGACTACGGCCCTAACCTAAAAAGAGCTAGCATGCAAGGTATCAGTTATTCTGGAGCCTTCTAAAGGCCTTTGGGTTTTATTTACCAGGAATTTTCTGGAGACCTCAATTCCTTAGAATGCTAAGCAACATTTCTTTTAAAATGGACTGTAATTTATGACACACGTTTGAAAGTTTATTCTTCATAACTCTAAGAAACTTTAGAAAATATTTTATTTTCCCTTTCCTATACTTTTAAAAGTGAAATAGAAAGTTCACTCAATATTGTGCTGAAAAGTTGGGAGACGAAGAACGAGGAAAGTCCTCTCCTGGTGAGTGTCACCGTGAGATGGCTGGGATGCTGGTGGGTGGGTGTGTGCTTGTTTGTTAGTTTGGGGCCCGAACATTTAAAGTCGAGTCCATTTAGAGACACCAGGGAACCCAGCCTTTGTCTGAAAGATCAGTGGGAATGGAGGGAAGGGGATTGAGGACTGAAGCTGGTGGTAGGTGTTCTCCCTCTGTGACCCTCTTTCTCTTTCCTTTGTTCCATTTACATAGACTTTTGTTCTCTATCCCGTAATCTCTTTCACATTTCCTTTCTGTCTTTTACTCTATTTTTGTTTGTTTGTTTCTTTTTTTTCTTTCTTTTTTTTAAATCCTCATCCAAGGATATGCATAGAGAGAGGAAGTGGGGAGGGGGGAGAAACATCGATCTATTGCTTCCGGTACACACCCCAACCAGGTATCGAACCCGAAATCTGGGTGTGTGCCCTGACCAGGAATTGAACCCACCTCCTTATGATGTAACCCATCAACCTTTCAGTGTCCGGGCCAACGCTCCAACCAACCGAGCCACACCAGCCAGTGCTGTTCTAATCACTTTTATAACCCTCTTCTCTCACTCTCTTCCCAACTTTTTTCCTCCTTTGTCCCTTCTCAATAAAGAAGTTCTCAGGGGTTGGGGAAACCTCTGGTAAGTAACTTGTCGAGGCCGCTGCAGCCCCAAAGTGCCTTAAAGTAAGAAGCAGCTGACATGAAAAATTCACTGCTCCAGAGATCTGTTCTCTGATGTTCCTTAGACGACCAGGATTTTCTTTCAACCTGTTTGATTTTAATGGTTCTCAGTGTCAAGATGTCCGAGGGAGTGGATTTCTAAGAACTCCTTGCCTGGACATGTAGTGACAGTCAGCGACCCCGCAGGAGCGGACAGTTTTAAGGCAGTGCGCACAGGAGCAAAGTAAACTGGAATTTGGACAGGTTTCCGAGGCCTCCACAACGCCTTTCCCCTGGCCTATTTGTGTTTTCCATGCTTATGCCACTTGCCCTGAATCACCCTGGTAATTCTGCATTGGCCTTGGACTTATTCCCAAAGGCGTGGCCCAGGATTCCTCTCCCCTGCCCTTTGGCTATGGCAGAGCTAGGGCCCTGGCTTGGAGAGTGGTAGCAATAGGCTCCGTAGTAGAAGAGAAGCCGTCATTTCAGAAGGTGCATAGACCTCTACTATCTTCTAATACTGCAACCCCAGTGTGACGTTAAAGGAGTAGAGAGAAGGATGGGGCCTGGAGATTGCACGTGTTATTTTTAGCTCCCGTGTTTGGCCCAGGCGATCTGGGAGACCACGCGTCCATTCTGTGCCTTGGTTTGCAATAGACAACATGGGCCATGTGACAGTGTAGGCGGGGAGCTGCTTGGTCCAAGGCAAAGGAAAGAATGCCACAGGCACAGCGGAGCTCTCAGGGATGGGGGAGCTCAGAATGCTTTGCTGGATTTTATCTCTGCCTTGGTGTGTGTCCCTGGGCGTGGAGGCTATTTCTGTGGCCTCCACTTTCTCAGGCATAGACAGGTAATAATACTCTGTTCTCTCATTATATGGGCACAGTGAGGACAAACTAGCAAGTTAATGAGATTTAAAAGAGGAAGAAAATGTTTTTCAAAGCCTTTAAAGTACCCTGAGATTTTCAGGGCCTGATTAAAGAGAAGGTATTGTTTCGAGAAAAAAAAATCTGTGCAGTTCATATCACCTACTAATGGTCTCCTGAGTGCTGCATTTATTTGACAATTTCTTTTTCCTTTCTGCATAAATATTGAGGAAAAATAGAGGCAAAGTAAAATAATAAGAACAAGTAAGCCTGAAAACGAAAATGTAGCCCGTCACGGTAAGCCACGGACCCACATTCTGAATGGAACCAGCATTAAAACTCCCCCCTGGCCTAGCTGGCTTGGCTCAGTGGTTGAGTGTCTTCCTATGAACCAGGAGGTCACGGTTCGATTCCTGGTCAGGCCTCATGCCCAGGCTGTGGTCTCAATCCCCAGTAGGGGCGTGCAGGAGGCAGTTGATCAATGATTCTCTTTCATCATTGATGTTTCTATCTCTCTCTCCCTCTCCCTTCCTCTCTAAAATCAATAAAAATATTTTTTAAATATTAAAAAAAAATCCCTCTAATAGCTTTGGACAGAGCATTGAACAGGGTACTGAAATGGCCACCCTGGTACATATGTCTCTCATGTGGAGAAGCAGAGCGATTTTATCTTAGGAAAGTCCTGAGAACACACTGAATACACACAATACTGAGGACGTATCCTGGAAAATCCGTGGCCTTGGCCTGGGACAGCTGTATCACACAGAGACATCTGTGGTTCACACTTACAAGCCATATAGGACCTGAAGCCATCGGACAAGTTTTGCTCAGCACAGTCAGGAACCAGATCGAAAACGCGAGGCGCTTTTCCTATTTGCATTTCAGGAAAGAGTTTCCCAAGTTTTGCAGGGTTTCTCTTCTACCTCCCTAATGAGCCAACAAATCAAAACAGTAAACGACCTCTGAAGAAAACACATTTATTTAGTTAATTCAGACTTTTAATGAGTCTCAGTCCCCTGTGTGTCTTTCTTTTGTTCTAAAAATACATCTATAAAGAGGGGAAATGGCCAACAAATGTTAACATATTTTCTACTGAACTTTATGTCGCAAATATTTAGCTTAGAGTGTGGAATCTGAAGAAACAACTGTTCTTTTCTAAATATCACACAACTCTGTTCATTCCGGAAGAATAAACAAAACTAATAACAATGGCTATTTGCTGTGGAGTAATGGGACCTGGGAGGGAGAACTCATCTTTTCATAGTTCCTGAGGTTTGCATCAAAATTAACTATTCACCGCCTCCCACCCAATTAAAATGCTAATGAAAAAAGTTTACCTATGGGGAAAGAAATTGGTGTGAAGAATGAGGAGCTGGAGTTTATTTTTTTATGGGACCATTCTGATGTATTTGCATTTTTGCAATATGTATGAATAAATAAATGTGCATTCATAATTAAAAAGAACAAAAAAAACAACAGGAAAAAACCAAAACAATCGCCTGTGCATTCACACCTCCTCAAGTAAGGAGGAGCCTCCTGCTCTTTCCGTACACATGTGGTATCTTTCCCATGTGCCAAAGAGCTACCCCATGGTCGCGGGATGAAGGGAAAGCTCAGAGTTCATTCTAAAAGTCTAAGCCAGATTTGGAAACAGCCCAAGTGCCCATCAGTAGATGAGAGGATAACAAAGCTGTGGTCCATTTACACAATGGAATACTACGTGGCTGTAAAAAAGAAGGAACTCTTGTCATTCGCAACAGCATGGATGGACCTGGAGAGCATTATGCTAAGCGAAATAAGCCAGTTTGAGAAAGATAAGTATCACATGATCTCACTCATACGTGGAATCCAATAAACAAAATAAACTGATGAACAAAATAGATCTAGAGACACAGAAGCATGGAACAGACTGATGAATTTCAGAGGGAAGGCAGGAGTGGGGGAGTGGGTGGTGAGAGATTAACCAGGGAACTTATATGCATAGCCCATGGACACAGACAATAGTGTGGTGAAGGCCTGGGAGGGGCAGGTGCAGGGTAGAAGGGGTCAACGGAAAAAAACACATAAAGGGGACATCTGTAACACTTTCAACAATAAAGATAACAATGGGGGGGAAAGGAGACTCATGTAATACTTTAAACAATAAAGAATTTTAAAAAAGAGGAGTAAATAAAATAAAAAAAGAAAATTTAAAAAAGAAGAAAAAAGTCTAAGCCAAATGGTGATTATGTAGCTTGCTCTGTGCAGACATAGCAGAATCGCACATTTTCTGTGAAAAAGCTACAGATAACTTACAGCAGTCAACAGATCACCCTGTACAGAAACTGTAAAACCATTTTAACACTTACTTCAGATATTATTACATGTGACAAAGTGTTTGAAAAATCAACCAAATAAACTGTTTCTAGGAAATGTGTCCAATAGGATACTTCTTGAATAGTGTTGCTTTTCTTAGGTCACTGGGAATTGCATTAAGACACTGAAACATACAGTCAAGATGAAAACCTACGTTTTCAGCTGAACCCTTTTATAGAAGCCTCTAGATATTACAGTATTTCTCAATCCTTTTAATTTTATTTTTTCTGCATGGAGAAAAACTGAAATAGACTGTCTGCTTTGCCTGGCAGGGAATCTATATGTGGATATTGTAATGTGACAGGATTGCAAATGGGACGGTCTATGTCTATAGAACCATGTACCCATTCATTCATCCTTCAGTCACTTATCTTACTATGTGTAAGGCTCTGAAGATATAGAAATAAATAAGACCCAGTTGGAGGAGGGAGGCCGATGTGAAAATCAGAGACCACTGGCTGGTGTGACAGGGAAGGGCTCGTCCTGTAAACACAGGTGTACCCTAGAGTGGGACAGGGAAGAAACCCGCGGCGGCTCCGGGAGGTTGAACACGGAGCTTAAAAAGAGCAGGCATGTAAAGCACTTAGCACAAACTGGCATGCAAAAAAGGATGCGAAGTATTAGATCTCATAAAGAATATAGCAGTTATAGAGTATTTGCAGAGTGTCTTAGAAGAATATGTAATTCGGCCTAAAAGTAGGAGAGAGGTGGGGGGAGGGGAGAGAGAGAGAGAGAGAGAGAGAGAGAGAGAGAGAGAGAGAGAGAGAGAGAAGGGAGTGAGAGTGAGAGAGAGAGAGAGAGAGAGAGAAGAAAGAAAGAAAGAAAGAAAGAAAGAAAGAAAGAAAGAAAGAAAGAAAGAAAAGAAGGAAGGAAGGAAGGAAGGAAGGAAGGAAGGAAGGAAGGAAGGAAGGAAGGAAGAAAGGAAGAAAGAAAGAAAGAAAGAGAACTAAGATGTATTTTAGGGGCTAATTGACAGTTTCTAGAAGAGCATTACATTTATAAATAACCAATTGATCATTTTAACTCAGAGGAAGGCTGGATTTTTAAAAATATATTTTAAAAAATATATATTTTTATTGATTTCAGAGAGGAAGGGAGAGGGAGAGAGAGATAAGAAACATAAATGATGAGAGAGAATCATTGATTGGCTGCCTCCTGCACATCCACACTGGGGTCAAGCCTGAAACCCAGGTATATGCCCTGACCGGAAATTGAGCTATGACCTCCTGGTTCATGTGTCAAACCTCAACCACTGAGCCACGCCCACCAGGCTGGATTTTCTTATGAACTTGGGTTAAAGCAGGGACACTTCATCTACCACACTAGGATCAAAGGAGACCAAATCTCCCACCCTTGGCACTACCGACATTTTAGACTGGATAATTCTTTGTTGTGAGGGTATGTGCTGTGTATTGTCAGATGCTTAGCAGCATTCCTTGTCTCTACCCACTAGATGCCAGAGCATCCCCCTGGTTGTGACAACCAAAAATGTGTCCAGCCATTGCCAAATATCCCTTGGGGGGTCAAAATCGCCCCCAATTAAGAACTACTGCCTTAGACTAAGATAATTTCATTAAGTATTATAAAGTTTCATAAGCTATTGTGCTGCAGATGGAAAATTAAGGTAGATAGAGAACCAACTTAAATATTTTCCTCTTGTTTCTATTGCTGCTAAATGTATTGTGATGAAAACTATCCAATTAACATGTCCAGAGACTGGTTGATTCTCATTTCCGTTTGCCAGTCATAACAGGGTCTGAGACATAATTCAGGAAAATGTCTCAAATTTGATGTGGGCACCACTTACTCAGGGGAGTGAGAGCTTATCCTGGTTTCTAAAGGCCTTTATGAAGTTAAGCTTTCTGTGCAGAAACTATAGAATAGGGTTTTTCAGTCATCAAGGCCACCGGGACTTTAGACTCAACGTTGCTAACTGTCATTCCCTGATGGCTCCCACTGGCCTGTTGGCACAGGGTCCTGGACTGGTGACTTTCATCTTTTATCATCTTCCTCTGCACCTGATGGGAAATTGCAAAAACGAAGGTGCCCCAGAGGCTGCTGGGAGATTTTTGTTTACCTGCTGGGATAATTCCATTCTGCCTCTCACTGTACTTCTAACTGCTCAAGCAACTTCTATAGTAAATAGTGATTTACTGGGACTTACTATGTAACAAAAATGAAAAATACTAATTTTTCATTTTTTAAAAGAGAAAAGAAAATCAGAAGAGGCATGTTTATATTTAAAGTGTATTTAAAAAAAAATAAATCAGGGGTAGGGCACCTTTTTCTGCCAAGGGCCATTTGGATATTTATAACTTTATTCACTTAATAGAATTCATTAATATAAATATATGTTGCTATGAAAAAAGCTCCTAGATTTATTGAATTTCAAGTCCTGCCTGTGGTTGTCTTGGCAGGGCCAGACCAAATGATTTCACGGGCCTTATATGGCAAGAAGGCCGGATGTTCCCCACTCCTGAGGTAAGGGCTGGGTATGAGATAAAGAGTCAAGGACTTTATTAATGATCAGGTTGATTCTGCTGCCACTGCATAACGGATCAAACTGTTTTTTCTCTTTAGATGGTTTATACCATTTTTACTTTCCAAAATGATATCAAGAGTTTTCCTTAAAAATCATATGTGCATCTATAAGGATGTATATGTAGGAAAGGCCCTTTCTCTTTTTTATAAGTCTAAATTTGAGTATACGCTACACATTTTTCTATGGATTGGGTTTTTTTGTGTGTGTGTGTGTTTTTTTAATCCTCACCTGAGGACATTTTTCCATTGATTTTTAGAGAGAGTGGAAAAGAGAGGGAAAGACAGAGAGAAATATTGATGTGAGAGAAACACATCGATTGGTTGCCTCCTGCACAAGGCCGGGAAGGAGCCTGCAACCCAGGTACATGCCCTTGACTGGAATTGAACCCGGGACCCTTTGGTCTGCAGGCCAATGCTCTATCCACCTAGTCAACTGGCGAGGGCTGGATTGAATGTTTTAATAACATATTGAGTAGGCAATTTTATATCAGCTCATAGTGCTGTAATTCAGTCTTTTAAAACAGTTGCATAGCATTCCATTGCATGAAGTACCACAATTTAATTAGCTCTTCATTGATAGATATATAGATTGTTTCCCATATTTTGTTAATAAAAATATCATATGAGTAGCTTTATTCATATTCTTTGTGATTCTTAGCATAAATTCCTAGAAACAGAGTTGTTGGGTCAAAGGATGTTTGCATTTAAACTTTTTAAAACACTAACAGATTCTTGCCCTTAGAGGCTGTAGCAATTAATTTTCTCACTCTGCATAAGAGTGTTTCCCCAAATATCTGCTAGCATACTATATTAAACAACTTTCTGAGGGGTTAAAAATACACAATTGTTTTTTAAATTTGCATTTCAAAATCACAAGTGAAGATGAGTATATTTTCCTATGTTCAAACAAACATGTATGTCTTTTTCTGTGAATAATTTTTTCATGTCTTAAAAAATCTATTTCTTCCTCCTCCCTCTACCTCTTTTCTTCCTTTTGTAGTTATTTCCCTCTCTCTCTCTCTCTCTCTCTCTCTCTCTCTCTCTCTCTCTCTCTCTCTCCTTTCCAAGAACTCTTGGAAACTAGCCTTTTTTATCTATCTTATATGCTGCAAATATTTTTTTCTGAGCTTTTTGCTTTTCAGTTTTGTTTATAGTAACTTTTCACCTAGAAATATTTAGTTTTTATAGTCAAATGTATTCATCCTCTGGCTTTTGTCTTATGCTTAGGAAGCCCTCCCTTACTTTAAGATTATAAACAAAGTTAGTAAACAAAAAAATGCTTCCTTGTTTTCTTCTAGTACTGGCATAGTTTTACTTTTCATCTTTATATTTTTGAACTATCTGGATTTTATTTTTGAATGAATGAGGTAGGAATACAAACTTAATTTTTTTCCATATGGCTAAGTGTCTCAACACAATTTATTTCCCCTCTAAATGGAAACTTTATCTTATACTAAGTATTCATATTTAGGACTATCTTAGATGTCTTAATTCTTTTCCTTTTATCTTTATCTCTTCACATACCAGTAATAAACTGCTCATATTTCTTAACAGATGCTTTTTGTTTATTAGCATTTTATTTTTGTGTATTTATCAATATTTCCTTCTAACTATATATTATTTTTTATTACTAATCCTTCAGGTATAATGACAAAGGTACAGGGTGATAGGATACAACCATTTTTGTAGTGGGAACATTTTGACATTTGTGCTATTTTGAGTACGAATGTCAAAATAGTACAAATGGTCCCAAAATAGTACGAATGGTCTCAAAATAGTACAAATGGTCCCATTCAACGCTCAGCTGATTTTTATTATCTTTCAAACTCTGAATATTCCCTTAACTCTTAACACCCAGTTTATCTTTGTTTATCACCTTATGTCTCAACTCAAGAGCTTGAAACAAAAGTTAGTTTAATGACTATGGTGGGGTTAAGGGGAGTTGTGACAGCAAGTCCAGGTAGTGACTATAAGGAGATGGAAGCCAGTGAGGTGTCATCCATTGGTAGCAAGGTGGCCATGGGAGAGGCCCAGTACCCCAAGCTTATCAATTATGGGGACCACGGGAACAAAACTGTCAGGTAAAGCAAAGGATTGTTTGATTGTATCAGAAGAAAAATATCCAGACCTGACAAACAGGATCCTGTACCCAATTCAAACTCAACAGAGCAAGGAGTACTGGGCCCTTCAGCAAGTCCTAGACTTGAGTTCATTAAAAAATCCAAGGCAGCCCTAACCGGTTTGGCTCAGTGGATAGAGCATTGGCCTGCGGACTCAAAGGTCCCGGGTTCGATTCCAGTCAAGGGCATGTACCTTGGTTGCGGGCACATCCCCAGTGGGGAGTGTGCAGAAGGCAGCTGATCTATGTTTCTCTCTCATCGATGTTTCTAACTCTCTACCCCTCTCCCTTCCTCTCTGTAAAAAATCAATAAAATATATTTTTAAAAAAATCCAAGGCACACTTAAGGAAGGGAAAGGCTGGTTACCTTAAAGAGGACTGCTACAAAACCTCACCTCTGTGTCATGAGTCTTCCTCCCGTCTTCCCCAACAACACTTCCCACTGGTCCCGTGAGTTTAGAGAGGACGTTGTAGCTCAGGATACCATGTGGAACCCATAGGCAATTTGTGTCGGTGATCCTGGAGATTTTGGACCAAGTCCATGCTCTTGCCCATATGAAAAGCTCCCGATTTGCTCCGAGGCTCCCAAAGTGCTCATGGTGAGAGGGTGATCTGCCAGGGGCCACGTTTGAGGATGCTAACACCAAATGGATTCCAGATCTGCCACTTACTAGCTGTGTTACCCTAGGCGGGTACTTAATTCCTCTAAGTCTCAGTTTCCGGTTTTGTAAATAAATTTTACAAAATCCATAGGTTTACCTCCTAGGGTTGTGGGGATTAATTGAGCAAGAAGGTATCATGTAATTTAAGCATAAGCTGGCACATAGTAAGTCCTCAATAAATGTTCGGGTTTGTTATTATTATTGCAATCGTTGTTTAAAGACCAGGATTCCACAGAGTGCAAACAGTAAATAACTTTATTCCCCACCCCCTACTGCCCATTCAAACCCACTCTGTGAGGCCAGCATTTCCCTGCTCCTTGGGTGAAATCTCAGGCAGGTCCTAGGACACCCCCTGTCACTCCTGGGTACTAAAAAGCTCTCCGTCGTCATGTGTAGTATCGGAACCATGACATTTCAGTTACTAAAATACCCAGCTCTGTGTAAAAATCTTAACTTGGGTTTGATTTTCCCTGTCCTTCATGCCAGCCTCGATTCATTAGCGTTATCTCTGGGGGTCAGGGGCGCTGACCCCCACATGTGACTTTTGGCTTCAACCAGTGGCAGACGGAAAACCATGGATCAGAACAGTATTTTCCATCCGCAGTTGATTATACACAACTGGGAATGCAAAAATCGTTTTCCATCCCTGCTTGGTTGAATAGGCGGATGCCAAGGGCGGAAGGTGAAGTTTAGCCGTGTGGGGATCAGTGCCCCTAACCCCATATTGTTCAGGTTTAAATGTCTGTAAGTCTGCAACGGGCAAAGGGTGAGCTCGGCCTGCACTTGCTCACCTTCGTCCTCCACTTCCCACCCTCGCCTCCAGAGTAGATTTTCCTTGGCTGACGCTGGTTTTGGAGTTCTCTGGAGATAACACTGACGTTCTCTCATGGGGTGTCTTTAGTCCCTTGGAGACCCTCATTTGGGGACATACCAGCAACACCTCTGGGGTGGGCACGGGCAAGGTCTCCCTTGGGCTGGTCACTTACAAGCCCTGCTGACCTCCCACCCCAAGTTCCTGCTGAGAGTCCTGTGCTTCTGGTGTCAGGTCCCTTTTAAATGACTGTCAGGCCTGCCCCTCCCACATGTCCATCCTGTCCATGGAAATCACATACCTCTGTCCTGCTGACCAGTGAAGGCCGCTCTCTTTGTTCTGCCCACAAACTGCAAGTCCCAGGCCTGTAGGTGAGACGTCATGCATCAGATACCAGACCCTGTGACCCCAGGGGACAAAAGGCTAACTCTCCTTAATGCCCCTCTCATTCGTTTGGGGTCAGGGAAATAAACACTCCTGTCCTCTCCCCTTTCCAATGCCTTTCCAAAGATGCCCACCCTCCTGCCTCTTCAACCTCAGGGGCAAAACTTGTCCTTAACCACCCCCGTTGCAAACCCTCCAGAAGTCAGTTAACAACTCACTTTGGAATGTGGGAATTCTTGCTAATACTGTTTTGTTCTCAGCTGAAACTCAGGCAGAAACACTTGCTTTTAAACATCCTGTTGTGTTATTTGTGTCATCCTTGTAGGGTTGTTATGGGATTTAAATGAAAAAAAAAAAAAAGCATGTAAAATGGTGTCTGGCACATAAGTGCTCGATTAATATTATTTATCAAACATTTACATGGCATTAATTAGGTAATATAAGTGTTTTATAAGTAATAACTCATTTAATCTTCAAAGCAACCCTATCATCCTCATTTTATCAATTTAAAAAACTGAGGCACAGAGAGGTTACATATCTTGCCCAATATTAAATAGCTGGTAAATGATGAAGCTGGGATTCGAATTCAGACAGTCTGACTCCAGGAGTCATGCTGTTAACCACTATGCTATTTCCAATTCCTAATAATAGCTATTGTTATCATCGTCATAATGATTATTCGATATGCATGGGAGCAGGCTTGGGTAAGCCGCAAGGCCAAGTAAGTTTCTCGAGCAAGCTGCTCGAATGCAGTAAAGTTTGACTTCATCCACTTAATGCGCTAACACTCTCTAGGCCAGAGCCAACGCTAGCTTGGTTTTCCCCCAACAAAGTATTGACAGAGAATGAGTACACATGGATCTGATTAATAGATAGCTGTATTCAGTGTTAACAGCACTGTATTCCAGAAATTGATTTCAGCTTTATGGATCCTGAACGATACTGGAAATCAACAAACAACAGTGAGGATGAGGATTTCTCCTTCACGTTTCCCTCATCGTAAGAGGAGAATTGGCCTGGATCAGGGTTGGCAGACACTTCAGTTGGCCTGATGACCAGGAACTTGGAAAGAGCAAGTTTCTTTTAAAAAAGAGACATATAGATTCTGTCAATGAATTAATTATAGCAGAAATAGGAGATCAACCATCTTCATGGTGGAGCCCAGGAGTAAAGAACATCAATCATTAGACATGTTCCTTTGTCCTGAACAGCATCCCATTGGGTGTGGCTGACTCCTCTACTCTTGACTTCCAGTGTATCTTCATAATCAATTAATATCACTACTGTAACTTGAACATGCTCTTATGTCTTGCAATCAAAAGAAATTAATACAATCATATTACTCTAAAATATGATAATTTAATGTTTCTCATTTCTGTTTCTTGTCTAAGGCATTAGCCAGAAATTTCAGAATATGACTAAATAATGGTGGTAATAATAAGAATCCTTTTCTTGTTCCTGATATTAACGATGATGCCCCTAGAGTATTTTTAGTATACTCTATTCCTTTAAGAATTTGATAAAAGTTAACTCTAGAAAAATACACAGGCCCACAAAATTTGTTTAAAGTTTTCAGAAGCTCATGAGACATGGACCACATAGAAGTTTTTGTGAATCCCATTAAGTATGAGGTTGGCTATTAGTTTAAGATAATTTTTTTTTTACCATATTAATAAAGATTCTTGACCTGGTTTGGTTCAGTAGATAGAATATTGGCCTGCAGACCAAAGGGTCCTGGGTTCAATTCCAGTCAAGGGCATATGCCCAGGTTTTAGGCTCAATCCCCAGTAGGAGGCATGAAGGAGGCAGCTGATCAATGATTCTCTCTCATCATTGATGTTTCTATCTCTCTCTCCCTCTCCCTTCCTCTCTGAAATAAATAAAAATATATTTTAAAAAAATATGAATGTCATAAAATATATTTTATAATCAATATATATATTTTCTCTCTTTATCCTTACCAATGCTGAGTTACATTAATATGCTTACCACTATCAAACTATCCTTGCATTTCTGGAATAAATTTTACTTGGATTTAATATATGATTGTTTTACTATTCTGTAAGATTTAATTTACTGGGGTTATATTTATGACTTGGCATTTGAATTTACTAAAAGAATTATAATGCATGCTAGAAATATTTTTGAATACAAAGAACTGTAAGGAAAATTACTTGTTAGTTAAACCTCAGTCGGCAAGAAAATACTACCAATCAAAGCATCTGTTTTCTAAGTATTCTGATAAAGATTAAGGAATCCCAAGTGAAGAAAGTTACAGAGCTGAAAGGAGGAGCTGATCAAACCCACTCATTTACAGATTAGGAAGGCAGTTGCTCAGAGGGGTTAAGTGACTGGTGGAAGATAACACTGCTTAATAGTGACAGGCATTGGTCCTGCAAGCAGGTTGGATAAGCCAGTTGTTGAGGCTGAAAGAGAAAATCAGGGGGGAGACTTGTCACATTTCCAGTGGAACATAACTAATTCTGTAAGAGTGAGAGGAGTGACTACATTTGTTTCTGAAACAGTGAAAGTTTCACAAAGAAATGATGTAAGCATTTTAGTAAAGACATTATTGTCATCTTAAAGGGATTAAAAACATTACTTGGCTTGATTTCCCCATATATTTTCATTCCAACTGTCTCACTTTCTCTCTACGTATAGAGACATACATACAGTTCTCCTCAGCACCCACCAGGGAAGCCTTCCTGCCAAGAATGGGCTATAAGCCTTACCAGTAGGGATGGAGGAGACACAGAACAAAGGGAAGGGGCTTTGAGGACATATATTTCAGAAAGTTGTCAACTTTTAAAGCTGTCTGGAACTATACCAACACATATGGAGGACCCAGAGAAAGTAGGGGCTTCATTTGCTTGCTGTTTGAGCGAGTTCAAGCTGCTCATCTATAAGGTCTCACACAGGTCCCCTCCCTTTAACCTCATTAGCACAGAGTCACTGGAACCTTGCAGAGCAGGGAGCATGATGCCTGGTGCCCAGCCATGTACCTGACTCCACGTGTGGCAAAGGGCTGACCTTCAAGGGCTGTGACAATAGAACTGAAACATCTGCCCTGTTTGGATAAGTCAGTGAGAAACTCAGCCAAACTGGTTGTTTGGTGTCACATAGCAAAACAATCAGCTAGATGTCTGATTCTTTTCTCCCGATTGCTGTGTTGACACTGTCTCATATTCTAATCTGATGGCACATTTTATTGAAGCCTTGCTACAAAGAGCACCCTTTAAAAAACATTAACCCTTTAAGGGGCTGTTATATTTACTATTTATATGACTCTCCAAACACTCTGGGAGTGGATAGAGCAGCCAATATTATCCTAATTTAATAAAAGATAAAACTGAAGCCCGCAATGCAACACTGCCCTGCCTAATTAGCATTTCCTTTCTACAAATGAGTACTTTCTAGAGAGAAAGTTGTATATGTTAGGGTTTAAACATTTTAAATACTTCCAAGTATTTGAGGAATACAGGAGCATTCAATAAATAAGTGTTTTGTAAGTTGTAAATATAGTTTGATGAGGAAATTTCTTTGAAAATATATTTTTATTGATTTCAGAAGAAGGGGGTGGGAGAGAGAGAAGAGACAAACATCAATGATGAGAGAGAATCATTGATTGGCTGCCTCTGCACACCCCCTACTGGGGATCGAGTTTGTAACCCGGGCATGTGCCCTGACCCGGAATTAAACCGTGATCTCCCGGTTCATAGGTCGATGCTCAACCACAGCTATGCGGGCCAGGCTTTAATAGATTCTTTTTATCAAATTAAGAACATATCCTTCTGTTTCTAGTTTGCTAAACTTACTTTCGCCATGAATGGGTTTAGATTTAGAAGGAAACTTTCAATCTATCTCCTCCATTTCGAGTCTAGAGTACACATGAACTACTCTGCAGTTGAGATGACATTAAGACCAAAACAAAACAAAATAAAACAAAACAAAACAAAACAAAAAACATTCTCATGGGAGGTCTGCTATATCCTATTTTCCCCACTCAGTTTTCCTGCAAAATGGGGATGATGATAATAGTAATTACCACAGGTTAAAGTAAGTTATATAAACTATTTTCGCAGTGCTTGATGGAAGTAAGCATTTTATAAATGTTAGCTATTATTACTTCTTTTTTTTTCAGGCGAAGAAAACAAGGCAGGGAAAGAGTGAGTGACTGCCAGTGATGAACTTGATACTGGAAACCAGATCTCTTGACTCTCACCTCCTGGCTCCTTTTCTTACATCATTTTGCCTCAAGAGAGGATTCAGTCACCGTTTAGTAGTTCTCCATCAGTAAGTCTCTTCATCACACTAAAGGTTTTCAAAAGATTATAAAACAATGCTTACAAAGTGTTTTGACTAGAAAGGCTCTTCTATAGATAATTCTAAGTAGTCAGTGTTTTTAGTGTGCATGCTTCCTTAAGTATGTCTCAGAATAATAGAATTATTTGAGAAAGGATTTTTTGCCAAGTTTTTTCCTTAGCTAGATCCTTCTTACAAGTTAAGACAACCACTTCACTCATGATTGCCATGCAAAGAATCTTGTCTTCCATCAGCTCATTAAGGTAACTCTGCAAAGATAGTGTTTTTATAAAAGGCACGTTGCCAGCTCCCTCAAACATAACTTTGCAAATGGACAGCAAGAAAAACATGGCAAATCACTTCCATATGGCTCAAGGCAATGAGAAATTCTTTTGATTAACAACACATTCAGTACAATAAAATAACTTCCAAATCTGCCAGAGAGACACTAACTTACCGGCTCCATCTATTTTCTGTTTGATTCTGCGTTGTTTTGACTCTCCAAAAAGCCTCCTAAACTCCCAATTGCTTCATTTTTAAACAGTCATAGCCTCTTTCAAGACAATCACCTGTTCCTGTTTGTCAGCCCCATCAAGCAAATAGCTGCCCTTAAACTTATTTTAGAACCAGCTGCTTTACACATATGCTTCAAAATTTCAAGGGACGGTTTTCACAGACTCATCAGTTGATAAAGTCATTAACATGTCATCTGCATATGCAAGTACTAGTGTAAACATCCAAACTATTTCCTTCCACACCTGTCTCAAGAGTAAACCAAGCAAGTTAGTGCACATCATAAATTCTCATCAAAGGGCTTTTAATTAATACGTAAAGGACAAAATGGGCACCCGGGCCTTGATGTTTTCATTATCTGGATTCCTTCATTCCTCCCCGACAGAAACTAATCACAGCATTTCGCACTCTTGACAAATTGAAAAGGTGTGACATAAGCCTGTGCAACTTTAAGCAACATGTCCTCACCCATCAAGAGCTATTTTTTCCTTTACACGTAAAAATCCAACTGTCTTTTACTCTGTGTGTTTTACAGTTTCTCTTGGTAGAACAAAACCATCTGCCACCTCTGTCCCTAACGCCTGGAATGAGTCAAATCATCTTCCTTGCACACATTGTTAATCTCACGGTAATCCCTGCTAATCACTCTGTAATCAGCACTCGGAGGGGCTGAAGGTCCTTGATTCTTAATCACGATATTTTAATCATCTTTCTTGTGAGATGGCAGTTGGTAATCCCTGAATCTTGGGTTTATTTCTTCTCAACTTCCTAATTATTCCCTAGGACAAAGAACAGAAGCCCTCTAAATATAACAAGCTAGATCTCTCTGGCTAGAGCTGGTGGTGGGGGACATGACAGTCCTAGGGTGGGGTTTTGATGACTGTGTCAGCATTATTTTCAATTTGGGATACTGAAGACAGCTCCTTAATTTTGTTTTAGTTCCTTATTTTCCTTTACTTCCGTATTCTTTTCTTAATCTCTTCTTTGTTTTTTACTTCAGAAAATTTTTTCATGAGTAGCAATTTACATTTCCTCTCTGCATCCTTAAGAGGTTTTGGTTTCTGATTTGCATAATTTCCTCTTTTATTCTTTCTCAATTGGGGAAATTCACCTATATTCATAGTTTGCTGAGAGCTTATATCATGTATGGCTAGTGAGATTGGTCTAATGCTTTTTCTGCATCTATAAGTATGATCATATGCTTTCTTTGCATGGATTCCATAAATTGATTTTTGTCTTTTTTTTTGGTAATATTCTTACTCTTTTACATAACTTTACAATTTCTTTCTTTTTTTCTTTTCTTTTTTCCCCCTGAAAGAAATGGAGGGAACTCATATTATACTTCAGAGGCTTGCTGTCTTGTTAAATAATTGAATATTCTTTTCATTCTTAATATTTTAAGAATGTGTTATTCTTTAAAATGTTATTTTTTCATCTCACGATGTCTTTCTTGGCCACTTATCATAAAGTCTAGTCTTATTCTTAATTTTCATTCATTTAATTTTTTAATATTTTTGAGGACTACTATGTACTAGACATGAAAACTCATTTATTCTGAGGCTCTACATCAGCTAAATACCTAAATACCTCCGGCCCAGGATCAGAGTTTAAATTCTTTTTTTTACATATATATATATATATATATATATATATATATATATATATTATTGATTTCAGAGAAGAAGGGAGAGGGAGTGAGAGACAGAAACATCAATGAGAGAGAATCATTGACTGGCTGCCTCCTGCATACCCACAACTGTGAATCAAGCCTGCAACCTGGGTATGTGCCCTGACCAGGAGTTGAACAGTGACCTCTTGGTTCAAAGGTTGATGCTCAACCACTGAGCCAAGCCAGCTAGGCTAAATTTTTTTTGTTTTTCTTCTAAATCCTCACCCAAGGATATTTTTTTTTACTGATGTTTAGACAGAGTGGAAAGGAGGGAGGAGTAGGAGAGAAAGAGAGATGAACATTGATGTGAGAGAGACACATCGATTGGTTGCCTCCCTTACACCCCGACCAGGGCCAGGGATCGAGCCTGCAACCGAGGTATGTACCCTTGACCAAGAATCAAACCTGAGACCCTTCAGTCCATGGGCTGGCACTCTAACTACTGAGCAACCAGCCAGGGCAGCATTCCCAGTCTTGTGTTCTACTGTTCCCACCAGCCCCTACTAATAGGCAACTTGTCCAGAGGATATCCCACTTCTTGCCTTTATCTATGCTTCTCATGTACTTGTATACTCACCAGTAAGGCTGCCTTCCCTCCTTAAGACATCTCAAGTCTACTTATACCTTGGAACCTTTTCTTGACTCTCCTGTCCAATTAGTTTAGATGTTCTTGCAATTTTCAAACCAACTTCCCCTAATAGCCATTTAAAAATTTTCTATTGATCTCCACAGTGTAGGACTTATTGAAAGGTCTTCATAATAGGCTTCTGTAATTAATTAATTTTAAAAGGCACCTTAATGGGAAAAGCCTCATTCCAGTTAAATTGGGACCCGTTAGTTACTTTGGTAATGACACATAACTATCAAATGCCATATGGAATCTACTGCGAACAGTATTTCTCTGTGAGTTCTTTTTTTTTTTATGTCAGAATAATTAAAAAGAATTTTTGCTTGAGGAACCCATTATGAATGACTTCTCTGTGTTTCACCATATTTCTGAGGAAAATTTGTCTTAAAAAATTGATTCAGTACGGGGGGAGGTTCTGCATGCCTTTTTGCTGACTTTCCACGTCTCAAAATAATGATCGTCACAGTGGGGAATAGCAAAGAATCTAATGGCAGCGTTACAATGGTAATAGTTTTCTAAAAAGCACTTCTTCTTCCAATATCTAAAATGAAGTTTTTCAATATTTTAAAGCTGAGGTATAATTTTTTTTTCAGTTGATCAGCATGGTTAGGTTCTCTTCTCTTTCTCTCCCCTGAGGTATAATTTTTAAAGAAACCATATTGCCTTAGTAAATACAGTTTTTATATATAATATTGCTTTTCAAGTACATACAAAGATTACATTTTCTTAATATAGTTTTGAAATGTTTATAAGGGAAAAAGAATTATATGAAATATGCTCAAAACCCTTTCTATTTTGCCTTTTATTTTTTTAATAATCTTTACTCAAGGCTATTTTTCCATTGATTATTTTTTAGAGAGAGTGGAAGGGGAAAGGAGAGACACATTGATTGGTTGCCGCCCCCACCCCCCGACCAGGGAAGGGAGCCTGCAACCAAGGTACAAGCCCTTGACCGGAATCAAACCTGAGACCCTTCAGTCCACAGGCTGACACTCTATCCATTAAGCCAAACCCACTAGGGCTGCTTTGCCATATTTTGATGGCACTACATGGGTGAGTTAAAATTTGTGACAATGTGAGTGTTGTGCCAACATTGCTATTGTACACCTGTTTCCTAAATTTTATTAAAATAAAATTTTCAGTGAGGAATGAGTTAAGAAGGAAGCTCTTTAAGATAAAATGATCAACAAATATATATATATCTATCTACTATGTAAATGTGACTACAGTCATAACTTCAGCTGACTTCAACAATATCACCAATTTTACCCCAAGATTAGCCAGGGAGGTATCTTGGTATTGCCTGCAGTATTATCTATAATAATAAAAGTGTAATATGCTAATTAGACCGGACAGCCGAACAACATTCTAGACCTCATTCTGGTCGTCCTTCCGGACGAAGCTGCCATGGTGCGGGCCAAAGCAGAGGTGGTTAGGGGCAATCAGGCTTGGTTAGGGGCGATCAGACAGGCAGATGAGTGGTTAGGGGTGATCAGGCAGGCAGGCAGAGTGGTTAGGGGCGATCAGGCAGGCAGGCGAGCAGTTAGGAGCTAGTGGTCCCAGATTGCAAGAGGGATGTCTGACTGCTGGTTTAGGCCCAATCCCACAGGAGTCCCGTATTGTGAGAGGGTGCAGGCCGGGCTAAGGGTACCCCCTTCCATGCACGAATTTCGTGCACCGGGCCTCTAGTTTTCAATAAAAAATAATAATAGCTACATTCACTTTTTGTCACCAACTGTGTCCTAGGCATGACTCCAAGCACTTATAGTATCGCCTAACTCACAACAAACCAGCAAGAAAGCTATTTATATTAGGATGAGTTTCAATTGTGAGTTAACAGAAACCTAAAATAACAATGTCTTAAACAAGAGAGAATTTATTTCTCTCACGTAAAAGATCAGAGGTAGGCAGTCTAGAGAGGGTTTCATAGTTCTGCTTCACAAAGTCCTTAGGGACCCAAGCTCTTTCTCCCTTATAATCAGCCACTAACTAACTGCAATGCCTAGAGAGAAACAGGATGAAGAAAAAGGGGCCAGAGGAAATGTACCAGCTTCCTTAGGAAGATTTCTACTACATGAAATTTGACTTAGAGCTCATTGTCCAGAATTTAGTCACATAAACACATCTGAGTGGATGGCCATGTGCCCAGCTAAAAATCTGGGGACCTAAAACATGGAGAAAGGAATACAAGCTATGGGGGGGCGGGGGGGGGT
Organism: Myotis lucifugus; assembly: GCF_000147115.1. Classification (NCBI taxonomy): domain Eukaryota; kingdom Metazoa; phylum Chordata; class Mammalia; order Chiroptera; family Vespertilionidae; genus Myotis; species Myotis lucifugus. Next base: position 10,210,870 of record NW_005871075.1, on the reverse strand, counting down.
AACTAGATACCTTCTCTGCCACAATATTATTAGCTCTATTTTATAGATAAGGAATATGGGCCTCAGAACTATTAAGTAATTTACCCAAAGTCGCCGAAACCGGTTTGGCTCAGTGGATGGAGCGTCGGCCTGCGGACTGGGGGGTCCCGGGTTCGATTCCGGTCGGGGGCATGTGCCTGGGTTGCGGGCACATCCCCAGTGGGAGATGTGCAGGAGGCAGCTGATCGATGTTTCTCTCTCATCGATGTTTCTGACTCTCTGTCTCTCTCCCTTCCTCTCTGTGGAGAATCAATAAAATATATTTTAAAAAAAATTTACCCAAAGTCATCTGATTAATTAATGTTTTAGAGAAGATTTAAACCCAGGTCTGCCCATCTCAAAGTTGTATGCTTTGGGAGCAGAAGCAAAGAGGGTGGGGTGAGGTGGTAGTAATTTTTTTTTACAAGCCTAGTGACATTACCTTAAACATTGTCTCAGTTAGTTCTTGCCATGTAACAAACCACGCCAACATTAAACAATAAGCATTTATTTAGCACAGGACTCTGTAGGTTGGCTTAGCAGGTCTGCCGACCTGAGGCAGCCTTGGCTTCGAGGTTGGCAGGGAGCCGATCTAGAATAGACTTGGCTGTGACAACTTGACATTGCTTCACATAACCTCTCATCCTCCAGCGGGCTAGCCTGGGCTCATTCTTGTGGCATGGCAGAAGTTTAAGAACAGAAACATACAAGGCTTTTTGAAGCATAGATTCAAAATTGGCTCAGTGTCATTTCCACTCCATTCTATTAGTCAAAATAAATAATAAGACCGGCCTAGATTCAATGGGTGGGGGAAAAGACTCCATCTCTTGATGAACTACAAGTCACATTGCAAAGAGCATGGACACAACACCACTAATTGGGGCAGGGGGGTTGAACCTGCAACCCAGGCACATGGGAATCAAACCCGTGACCCTCCAGTGTGCAGGCCAAAGCTCTAACCACTGGGCAACTGTCAGAAAGCTTAAGTGTCAAGGCAGAGAGGGTCTTTGCGCTGTCAGTTTTAATGGAAGGAATTCCATTTGTGAAGAGAGTGTGTGTGTGTGTGAGAGAGAGAGAGAGAGAGAGAGAGAGAGAGAGAGAGAAGCAGGGAGTTACTGTGGTGGCTCATTCCTATAGCTGAGCTGTTGGCTTTGCTGGTTTTCCTTTAACTTTGACTGACATTTGACTCTGTTGCCTCTTCAGAAAAAGGTCTTTTATAATTTCCTCCCTTTCCCCTGCATGATTTCTGACCATCATTGGGTGAAGCAGAATTACTCCTAATGGGTTTTTGATTTTCTCTGGAGCCCTCATTTTTAGCAAGCACACAAAAAAACTATTCATTCGCATCGCTACCTTGCACTAAACGTTCTTTGTTAAGTTAAATTCTACAGGCTGGGCAGCATAAACATCGAAGGAAAAAAATTCATTGTACCGCCAGTTCTAAGAATCTGGCACCAAGCAGTCCTCTAAGGTTTGTTTAAATAAGAAATGTATTAAAAGAGACACATTTTTTCACAGAGACGATGGCCTTGGCCACAGAAGTCACGGAGTTGAGTCCTGGTCATTGCAGGAATATTAAGGAGCCTGTCAGCGAAGCTCTCCTCCGGGGAACAGCCAATGGGAGATGGCCCCACTGTGGAAGCTCCGCATCTTTTAGTTTCCCTAAGGGTAGCTTCAGCCCTTTCAGGCTCAGCACATGTCACTATGTGAGGAGAGAGTCAGAAAGAAGCAGCTGGAAGTGAAAATAATTTGCTTTAAAGACTCTGTGAAATCATGCTATTCAGTGACTTTCAATCAAGTTGGTCTTAATTTTCTAGCCACTTCGCTTCTAATTCATTAAGGACTGCACTGGGCAGAGTGGGGCCAGGATGCTGTTCCCTGCGTTGCACAGCCGTGACTTTGTCAGTCTTCCTTTCCCCCATCTTAGCTGCTATCCTGAGCAAGGGAGCATCCCCGAAAGGAGTCACTCACACACGTTCGTGTCGTTCCACAATGACAGGCTTATTAGGGGCGACCTCTCCAACACAGGTTACACCCAGAGATGATGGCGAGCTTATTCGATAGAAGCGAGCAGAGCGAGCATCTGGTGCCAGGTCCCAGTCACTGGCGGCGTCCGCAGATGGAGAGGCGAGTGTTGGTCCCAAGCTCGCGGCTGCAGTGGCGGCCCGTCCCGTGGAGTGGGAGTCCAGCAGGTCTCCGAGCGTGACCCGTGGTACAGCCAAGCTCCAGCAATGGGTGGTTGGAGCTCTGAGTTCTTATAGCCCACAAGGGGCAGACGTCACTCCTTATCCGCGTGTCCAGGCTTGAGGTTTGGGGTGTTCTGGGCCGCTCCCAAGGGCGCTCCCATTATACACTACTTCAGTCTTGACGTGGCACTTGACATAACTGTCATGGCTGACCGTGGCTCCACACTGCATTGTCAAAGGTGTCCAGAAAGTCCGCTCTGCCCTTGCTCTAAAGAACTGCCCACTCCCAGCTTCTTCCTCTCCTGCTCACACCTCTGCTCATTCCCACCTTGCTGCAAGTCGTTGCTCAGGTGTTGATTTAATCATAGACTTTATTATTATACTTCATATTTTCTTCTGAAGCATTCATAGACTTATAGGATGATTAGTGCTAAAAGGGTCATTCATTCATTCATTCATTCATATATTATTCATATATTTGTGCTTTGTGTCAAGCATCGCTCCAGGCCCTCAGTAGCTTTCAATTTATTTTTTTTGCAGGGGGACGTGGGGGGTGGTCTGGGGTTCATATGCAGAGAAGTCATTATAACCCAATCGAATAAATTCTATAAATGGAAGTGTAAGCAGAGTACAGCGGAAGCGTAGAAGTAGGTTGTCACTCTGTTGGGAAGGAGACTGAAGGCTTCCCGAAGCGGGCAGTGGGCAGATCATAATTCAGAAAACAGGTGTAGGAATGCTGTTTCCCTTGGAGAACAATGTGTGCAAAGACAGGGAGAAGTGGACAGACCACCAGGAGCTGAGTATTGCTGCAGGGAAGCCACTGCCAATGGCTCTGAAACGGTGGGATAACATCTTGACAGACCTTGAATGTCTTGCAAGGTGATTTAAATTTTAAATTAGTGTCAATGAAAACAAATCATGGAAGATTGTTAGTGGGTATTTTATGTTGGAATGATCACTCTGGAACTTAGGGGTACAAATGGGGTAGGGGAAGGAAGCAGTGAGATTCAAGTCGAGAACATCTAAAAGAGGCAAATCCAAGAGCCCAGGCAACAATAATAAGGTCTGGGCTGGGCAAACAGCGGAGAGATGTTTAGGACTGAAAGATAAACTGGGTGGGGAGAGGGAAGACTCTAAAGTGAAACTAGATTTCTCTGGCTTTATTGATTGGATGGATGGTTGTAACTTTCACGTGGGAAATCTGCATTTTAGGGCTGAATGAAATAATGAGCTCAGTTTTGTGCTTCTTAGGTTTGGGCCGGAGATATGGAGGACAACTGAAGTGGAAGGTCAAGGACAGGGTTGTGGGTAGTCCACATTTAAGAATATTGTTAGAGCTTATCTCCTCAACCATGCATAGATTTTAGGTCCTGCTTTAGGTGGTTTAGAAGATCTGGGTGAGGCCTATGAATCTGTTTTTAAAAAGCTCCTCAGGAAATTCAGATAAGCAGCTATAGCTAGAACACAGATTAAGTCCCACCCGACTCCTAGGCCTAGCTGGGGCCTGAGGTCCAGGGTGGGGGTGGGATGAGGTGCAATGACTTTCCCAAGGTCACAGAGCTCCCTGAAAGCTGTGAGGCGCAGATTCCCAACCCACTGTCCTTTCTCCTCTGCTGCGCTCAACTTCACGAGATCCCTTTGTCTTGCTGAGACTTTAAAACCACTGGGATGGTCTGCACTTCTTTCTTCTGTTTGTAACATGCAATCAGTTATAATAGCATAGCTGACTGAGCAGTGAATCTTCGAGGCTGAGGGAGAGATGTCGTTCACAAGTTCATGCCACTGGTTTTCTAACAATTCTATCTTGTATAGCAACCTCATCAGCAAGCAAAAACTTACTAGTAGGTCAGTCTTATTATTCCACTAGCAGCTTTTTGTAGAATCTGGTCTTTGACCTATTATCTTATACTAAAGCCCTGGTGCATGAATTTGTGCACCAGTGGGTTCCCTCAACCTAGACTGTGGGATTGAGCTGAAACTGGCTCTCCGACATCCCCCAAGGGGTCCCAGATTGAGAGAGGGTGCAGGCCAGGCCGAGGGACCCTACTGGTGCACGATCAGGGCCAGGGAGGGACGTGGGAGATTGGCCAGCCGAGAAGGGACCGTGGGAGGGCTCTAGGGCGTGTCCAGCCCAGCTTGCAACTTGCTCAGTCCTGATTGGCTTGACCCCAGCAGGAAGCTAACCTACTTGTCAGAGCGTCTGCCCCTTGGTGGTCAGTGCACATCATAGCGACTGGTCAACAGGTCAACTGTCTGCCCCCCTGGTGGTCAGTTCAAGTCATAGTGAGTGGTTGAGCAGCTTTAGCATATCATTAGCATATTACGCTTTGATTGGTTGAATGGCCGACCAGACGACCAGACACTTAGCATATTAGGCTTTTATTATATAAGATAATCTGGACTATGGAATAGAAAACTGCTTCTATTTTTAAAAAATTTTTTTTATTGATTTTAGAGAGGAAGGGAGAAGAAGAGAGGGATAGAAGCATCAATAATGAAAATCATTGATCAGCTGCCACCTGCACGCCCCCTACTGGAGATCGAGCCTGCAACCCAGGCACATGCCCTTGACCAGAATCAAACACTCGACCCTTCCGTCCACAGGCTGACGCTCTATCCACTGAGCCAAACCAACTAGGGTTGCTTCTATTTTTGTGGGCGAAGCTCAATTGGAGAAAAATAGGCCCCGAATCTACAAGTTTTCTTACAAGAATTTATGGATGCCCAACTGGTGTGGCTCAGTGGTTGAGCATCAACCTATAACTAGGAGGTCATGATTGGATTTCCAGTCAGGGCACATGCACGGGTTAACGAATGCTCACTTCTCCGTTCCCCATGCTTTGTGCTTCTGACCCCACAAACCTTACGTTGGGATGGCAGTGTCACAAGGTGGTAGGACTTCTGCCAACCTGCACCTCAGAGTGACTATTGTGATCACAGCCCTTCTGCTGACCAGTATAGAAAACGCAGTGCAAATAAGAAAAGAAAACCCAAAACTATGTTTTTAATCCTAATGAGAAGGAAACTTGTTTGATTCCTCTTGTAAGGACACTTGAAGAAATATATTTACTAATAAAGACAACCAACATTCTGCTTCTACTTTAAAAAAAAATGTGTCTTTACTGATTTTTTAGACAGAGAGGAAGGGAGAGGGGTAGAGAAATAGAAACATCGATTGGCTGCCTCCTGTATGTCCCCAACTGGGGATCAAGCTCACAACCCAGGCATATGCCCTGACCAGGAATCAAACCAGTGACCTCTTGGTTCATGGGTTGACACTCAACCACTGAGCCACACCAGTCGGGTCTGCTTCTGCTTTTATTAGCATTTGTTTGATATGGAATTTACTTCAGGCCATGAATTTTTGTTTCTTCTGGAATAGCTTTTTCTTCTGTGCAATCTCCCCTTCTACTTTAGGAATAACCTCTCCTTTCTTTTCTTTCCTTTTCTTTTCTTTCTTTTTTTGGAACAATCTCTTCACTTTCACTAAGGTCCTCTCAGTGTGCAGGCAGACCTCAGGTATGGGTTCATCTGCCCATGAGCTCTGTGAGTTCTGCACTGCTTGTTGGGAGCTTTGTTCACCTGGATGTGCTCAATGACTAGAGAATCTACATCTACACCCTTATGTCCAGCATGATTTTCTGCATATTTCAGCACGTGCAGCAAAAATTCAGCACTCTTTTTTTGGGTCACCCATCAGGCGTGCATCCCCATTGTTTGGCCTGGGCACACCTACCAACTCCACCACTGTAACGAGGGAATGGCACACTTTGCTTCTGGAAAGTGACGTCCTTTGGGTACTTGGTGGTTTTTGGGATATGCCTACCCTTGATGGCCTGGGTAGTTTCATGAGTGTTTGTAAAGTGAACACGAAGATTTGAACCTCTTGATTTGCATGTTTGTGGGGTTTTCTGGGTCAAGTGAATAGCAAACTATTTTCAGAGGTCGCCTCAGGTGGCTTACGGGAAGAGCAGAAAACCCAAAACTGTTGTTTTAAGCCACTGGGCTTAAGGGTGATTTGTTTACAGCAGCATAATTTAGCTTCATCTGACTAATGGACTGATCAATAGGAAATATGCACCGAAAGCAGGCATCTCGTTACACAAACCCTGAGGTGTCACTAAACTCAGTGACTAAAGGGAAAGATCTCTGCAGGCTCGAGGAGGCATAGGCGGCAAATCTGGTGAACTGGAATAGCAGGACGTGGACTGGATGGAGTTCAGCAGAGAAACAGGGTCATGCACTTGGAGTTGAAAAGTGAACATATTCGAAGGCAAGGTGCCAACCACTCAAAGGCAGTTGGCTGGAAAATTGAAAATATAGCTTTAGTGGATAGCCAGTTGACTGAGAGGAATTGCCACAACTCTGCAGTTCTGTTGATTAAAAAAAAAATGCAAGCAGGGAACTGTGGCAAATGAAAAGCATGTCTAGATCATGAGGTAATTGCTACACTGCGCTGCACGGATCAGAGCGGAAACAGAGGGGCCGGCTCTGGTCTCCATAGTTCAATGGGATTGAGAGAATGTGGAGAGTTCAGAGCAACAGCCACATAGTCATGCCGTGACCAGCCAAGAAGGGCGGCCGAACCTGGAATGATTTGCCCTCCAAGGGAGAAGCTTCAGGGTGATTTAAGGAGCATCGGCCTTGGACTTCAGAAGAGACTCCTCATGGAGGATAATGGCTGCTTTTACTCTGTTGCCAAGAGCACCCAAAAAGTGGGTTTATTCAAGTTAAACGAAAGGAAGGGTTGTTTGACACCGAATAGGGTTAGAGATTTCTCTCTGGAGGACTCTACAAAGGTCAGTGTCCTTTTCTATGTAATGGATTCGCTGGGTCCTTCCTGAAGTTAGGGGTGGAAGGTTCTCCGTCTCCTTCCTGCCCTGACCTTGATGATGGATGATGACCACTCTGGACACACTCCACTCCCAGCATCCTCCTGGCTGCTGTATGCCTTTCTTTCCTCTCAACAAAAGATATCAGAAAACAAGGGGCCAGCAAAGAAGGGCTAACCTCAAATCCTCTTTTAAAAACAAGGTAAATGTTTTGTAAATGTCAATATTTTAGCTGTGCTTTGTAAAAACAGCTGGTAATGTGATCATTCAACATTTAATTAACATGTAATTATTGAGTGAGGGAGGTGTGGGCGTATTGGGGGTGTCTAAAGCTAAATCAACATGCAGTTCCAATTCAGTGTGATAAATGCTATCGTACGGGACATGTGATAGTTGTGAGACTAGCAAGAGAGCTGATGAGCTCGTACCTGGAGGCTCAGGGAAGGCACGTGCAAGCTGAGCGCCACAGGGTGAGCAGAAGAAAGCCGGC
>NW_005871075.1:10166757-10202891 GCF_000147115.1 Myotis lucifugus | reverse complement strand
AATTTCCTTGAATCTCTGTTTCTTCATTTGAAAAACAGACATACTGAAGTCTATCAGTCGGGTGGCTCTGACGACCACTCTAAATATTGTAATGTTAAAGGCCTGCAAGGGTGTCTGATACCCTGGTCAGGGGTGCAGCAAATCACGGGTCCCTTCTTTTAGGAGTTCATAGCCAACTTAGCAATGATAAGTGCACTTGACACAGTACAGAGTCAAGTCCTTTCTCCATTTGAGAGTGATTATCGCATGGGTAGTTTCTACAATCCTCTTAAAACTATAGAGACCAGACTAGATTTTCCTTCCATCCTTTAATCATCTTTGTGGTTCTCTGTAGAACCCTCTCCAATTTCTCAAAATTCCTCTTCAATTGTGGAGACCGCAGCTAGATTAGTCACCGTAGAGAATTCATTATAATTAGATCAACACTGTGCAGTCGCTTGGGCGGCTGGCTGAGCCATGTAAACCCGGTCAGCTGGTCCCGCCGACAAATGGGTCGTATTCCAGGCGTTCATTATTAAGTCGGTTGTTTGGAACACAGAAAGCCTTTCCCCATAGAAACAGAATTATAGATGGTGGCTTGTTTCCCAGGCCAGTGCACAAAAATCTATTTAATGCACATGCAGCTGAACAGGGCCTGGCAACAACAGTCCCTCGAGCCCGTGACTTGCCTAAGCCAGTCCCAAGGAGGCCCGAGGACCTCTGAACACCGGGCATCCACCCTCAACCACCAGAGGGAGGTGAGCAGTGGGCTGAGTGAGGATCACTTGCAGCCTGACTGTGAAGAACGCTTACTTCTTTGAACCTGGCCTTTACCTGTAACTGTGCTTATCATTATATAAGTCTACAGTCAAGAGCTACCTTATGAAAAATACGCCTCCGATATGCTGGGAACTTTACCTAAATCCACCTAAATTATCTTTCATCCTCATGAAAACCCTGTAGGAAAGTCCTTCTCATTCTGCCTGTTTTGCTGGTGTCTGAAGGAGACTGCGAGGCCCAGCAGGCACGTAGAAGGTGGCAGAACTGATGTGAGCTGGCGTCCTGGCTCACAACGCTGAGCCTTTTCACTGCACAACACTGCCTCCCAGTGGACTGTGCTCCACACACAACGCGGCGTCACTAAACCAACTACGTATAGCAAAGTAACAAGTCCTGCATTCATACATCCAACAAAGAAGCTTTGAGTGCTTCCAATGAGCTAGGCCTTGGGAACGCAAAATCAAATTAGACTTGGTGCTCTCACACGGTATTTGGGAAAAGGAACAAGTCCATCAAATATTGAATCCAGGAGACAAGAATGTGATCAAATTTTTAAAAAATATTGCACAGAACCCAGAAGAGAGACAGATTAATGGGGCTAGGGTGGCTGTCCTGGTAGACAAGGAAGGCTTCCTGCAGGAGGTGAGCTGAGCTGTCTTGAAGGATGAATTGGAGTTAGATGTCACAGAGTGGAAGGGAATTCTGTGCAGAAGGAACAACATGTTTAAATGCATCGGAACACAAAGCACATCAAAAATATGTTAAGCATTTCTTCGACCCATCTGCTTTTATGATAGGTCAGCACCATGCAAAGAGTAGCTGATAGGCGAAAATAGTATTTAGCCCGGCCAGCAAGGCTCAGTGGTTGAGCATCAACTTATGAACCTGGAAGTCATGGTTCGATTCCTGGTCAGGGCACATTCCCAGTTGCGAGCTCAATCCCCAGTGTGGGGTGTTCAGGAGGCAGCCCACCAATGATTCGCTCTCATCATTGATGTTTCTACCTCTCTTTCCCTCTCCCTTCCTCTCTGAAATCAAATTTGCCTTTCTTTGATAGTGACATTTTAAGATTCTTTATATATTTAAAATACATATTTGTATTTTTTCTGTGATCTGTTTATTGTTGATTTTTCTTTTGGGTGTTACTCCTTTAACTTTTAAGGAAATAAAAACTTGAAAATATACCTGCACTCCCATGTTCATTGCAGCATTATTTACAATAGCCAAGGCATGGAAACAACATGTCATTTGATGATGAATGGATAAAGAAAGTGTGATTTTTATATATATGATTTTTATATATTGGAATATTACTCAGCTGTTTAAAAATGAAGGAAATCTTGCCATTTCCAACAGCCTGGCATTATTCACAATAGCATTTTATTAAGTGAAATGTCAGACAGAAAAAGACAAATATGATCTCATTTATATGTGGAATCTTGTCAAACAAGGAAACCAAGCTCTCCGATACAGAGAACAGATTGGTGGTTGCCAGGGAGGGCAGAGATTGGGTGAAATGAGTAAAGGTGATCAAAAGGCACAAACTTCTAGTTATAAAATAAGTAAATTCAGGGGCTGTCATGTACTGTATAGTTAATACAGTACTGTATATCTGAAAGTTGCTATAGAGCAAATCTTATAAGTTCTCATCATAAGAAAAAACACCTTATAACTAAGTACATATAGTGATGGATGTTAACTAGGCTTCCTGTGGTGATCATTTCACAGTATTTACAAATTCCAAATCACTACGCTGTATACCGGAAACTAGTGTATTAGGTGTCACACATGCCTCCATTAACAATGATCTGTAAGAGTTCTTAATTCATTACATGAAAATGTATCCTTTGATAAGAAAAATTTCTCCGAAAGACCTTCCCCAACGCCGGTTACTTTTTAAAAGTTAGGTTCTCCTTTTACCTTAAGATCGCGGGTTCAGCTGAAATCCATCCCCATCAGTGCGAGGAGCAAGGAGGTGCTGGGCAAACCTGGGGCAGAGAGGGGCTGCCCGCAGCGAGAAGGGGCTCTCACACAGCCGGGCCAGGACGGGGCCCCAGCTGGTCTGAAGGTGGCCTCCGTGCTGATGGAATGCAGCCGAGAGCGGCACCAGAACCAACTCCGAGCTGCCCGGTGCCCTTCACTCCCCCCTATCTCTGTTAATGAGAAAACACCTGGTTGTGCACCGGAGGGTTCTGGGAGTCCTGATTCAGGCCACAAAACCTCCCTCTGCGAGTGAGCTCAGAAGAAATAACAAGGCAAACCACACACTCACCCCACAACACAACAAAACACGCTACAAACCAAATTTGAAAGCACATGAAGACAACTACCATTAAGAAAACCAACAAACAAAACAGGAGTTAATTGAACTCCTAATAAGAATCCGCTGGCAGCCTCCCCACCAGTATCTCTTTTGAGTCAATCAGTACTAATCTCATTATGCCTTCATTCCTATTCAGTCACTCCAGGGAGCCCCCACACGCCCAGCCATCCTCCTCTCCTGCCCCCTAATCTCTATTCTGTCCTCTTCTTCCCATCTCCTCCAATCCCTGAAACCAGTCCCATCCACTCTCAGGCATTAGCAAACCCCCCACACCCTCTACCTCATTCCTGAGTGTTCTCCCCAGCTTCCTGCTCTGAATAAAACTGGGATCTTCCCTGAGGTCACTGTTCCCCCTGTTTGTCCTCTTCCCAACACCCTACGCAGGGTCACTGGGCCTAGGGGTGTCCTCCTCTTCAATACTTCCAGCTCATTTCCCATAATCCTCCCAAATTCACCCTGATTTAATCTCATTTCGTCAAACTATATCATCCACTCTCTACAATACCTTACTTGTGCATCATCACCTGACCCCCAGGTTCCTCCCTGCCTGCCTCAATAATTGCCATTTCTAGCTCAGGGTAAGTCTCTCCAACACCACTCCTGTCTTCATTCTTGGTGGTTTTAGCATACACATTGACAATTGCTTTAATGTCCAGGTCTCTCAGTGCCTTGACCTCCCCTTGTCATAAGCCCTTCGTCAGTTGCTAATCTCAGCGATCATTCTCTGGACCTTGTCACCACCAACCACTGCAAACCCTCCTAATCTACAGTCCAGGGACCACTCTCTGAGCAAGACATCCTGTCTCTCAGCTCCCTTTTGTTGGTAACCCTGCCCCACCCTCTTCACCGCCCCTCGCCACCCTCTGGTCCTCTTTTCTTACCCAAATGAAATTCCATGGTAAGATATTGTAATCAATCCCTTGCACGTACCCACAATTTTCTTCTCCTTTCTCAATTTATACTACACATTTAATCACACATTATATATCTTTTTGTGTCGGCCTTCTTTGCTCAACATGTGTTTCTGGGGTTTCTCTTTTTTGTTGAGTGTAGGTAGCAGTTTATTTATTACTAGAGGCCCGGTGCACAGATTCATGCACATTGAAAGGAAATTAATTAGAAGAAATATTTTAGAGGCCAGGGAGGGACCTCGGAGATTGGTCTGCCAGGGAGGGACCACAGGAGGGCTCCAGGGCGTGTCTGGCCTGTCTCACCCAGTCCCGATCGGCGGGACCCCAGCAGCAAGCTAACCTACCGGTCAGAGCATCTGCCCCCTGGTGGTCAGTGCATGTCATAGTGACTGGTCGAACGGTCAGACACTTAACATATTAGGCTTTTATTATATAGGATTGTTGTATACAGCCCGGTAGTATGAATATCCCACCATTTATTTCTCCATCGCACTGTTGATGGGCTTTTGGGTTGTTTCAAGCTTTTTGCTATTGCTCTGTGGACATTCTTGCACCTCTCTTCTGTGCACGCATTTGTGTGTGTGTGTGTGTGTGTGTGTGCATGCATTTTTGTTTGACTGAAATTGCTGAGTCACAAGGCATACATTTCTTCAGCTGTAATAGGTAATGCTAAACTGCTTCACAGTGATTGTACCAATTTATCATCCCACCTGCCAAGTACAAAAGTTCCAGTTGCTAACATCCTTTCTCACATTTGTATTGTCAGTCTTTACATTTTAGCCATCTGATGAGATAGCAACTGTATAACATTGGTACTTTAATTTGCATTTCTCTGATGACTAAGGAGGTAAAGCATCTATATATCTATTTATTGGCCATTTGGAAAACATTTTTGTGAAGTGTCTTGCCCACTTTGCTACTGGGTTGTCTGTATTAATTCCTATGAGTTCTTTGGTTCACTAATGTATATTCCTAGTGCTTAGAATAACTCATGATGCAAAGAAGACACCCAATGATTGTTGTGTCAATGAATGAACTATAAGCACCCGCAGCCTACTTCCTTGAGGAATAAAGACAAAATACAGGAGGCACAGTAGCTTCCAGGTGATAAATTTCCTCTCCATCGACTCTTATCACCACTTTCCTGTCTTTCTCTCAGAGGACTTGGCTCCTCGCCCGCCCAGCCTCCTCGATTGGAAGACTCACCCCAGACGTGGCAGCCATTGTTCCCACTCCTCCAGCTTCATGTTGCCCTTTCCTGTGGTCACCTCCATGCCTCTGGCTCAACAGTGAAACTGGAACAGCTCTCAGCCCATTTGCACAAAAGTCTGCTTTGTGAAAAGGACATTCAGCCACCAAAGCCACTTTAATTTACAAATATCCTGAGAATGAAACTCCTTTATACTGAAGTCAGTCTGAAGCTTGAGTTCTGTGTGAAAGACAGAGGGCGGAGGCAAGTGCGGTGCAGGAAAGAGAGGGAGCACGAATTTGCACGCAGGCCTCAGCGAATCTGTTGGTTTGGTTGTGCTGATCAGTGAAAGAAAGAATGAGTGGTAACACACTCTTAGAATTGGGCTCTGTGGGTCAAAACTAGATTCTAACCAACCTCTGGACACAGAGGGCATGGAGAGATTGTGGCTTTTCAGCTCTGCCTTGGGGTTTGACGGGGGTGTGTGGTCTTGAAGGTCACTGGCACTTCAAGGTCAGGTTGGAGCTAGTTGGCCTGAGGGGATTATTGTGCCCCAGAGTGTGCGTGTGGGAAGGGTGAGTTGGTTGCCTATATCTTTGGTTAGAGTCAAGGAGTGGCACACAGCAGACTTTGACTTGGGTTCCATGTTTACTCATTACCCCATCCCATCTGTGAGCACCCCTATGAAGCTAGCCAATGGAGCCCAGCACGGTCTTTGAGGAAGAGCAAAAACTCCCAAAGCAGTTAGCCTCCATCTCTCCCCAAAGATGGCATCCACACTGACCACTGCCTTTTAGAAATAGTACACAATGTATTTTAGAATCTTGTTACAGCCTCTCCACTTTGGGTCTGCTTCTAAATTCCCAACTGTGAGTGGGGTGGGTACACAGTGTCTGAGATGTTAGGGAACTGTAGCCTTTTCTTTCTTTCTTAAATATATTTGTATTGATTTCAGAGAGGAAGAGATTTAAACATCAATGATGCTAGAGAATCATTGATCGGCTGCCTCCTGCACACCCCACACTGGGGATAGAGCCTGCAACCTGGGCACGTGCCCGGACTGGGATGGAAACGTGACCTCCTGGTACATAGGTTGGTGCTCAATCATTGAGCCACACTGGCTGGGTGGGAGCTGTAGCCTTTTCCAAGAAAAGAGAAAGTGCTCCTGACACAGGGGCAAGGTTCAGGCTCGGGTGCAATCTAGACCCATCATGGTCTATGTTGTTGGATGGCCTTTGTTCTTCAGTTCTTGCTGCAAATGGTCAGAGAGCTAGGAGTGTCAAATTGTTGTAGGAGGTGAATGGAGAAAGTTTATGAAAGACTTAGTGTAACATCACATAACTCTCCTCGGCATCCTCTGCACCCGCTCAAACACCTGTGAACAAGAAGCATGTCGCTCACTGCACAGGTAATTGGGCCTCATTTTAGCAGGAGTTGAACAATATGTTCACTTTCAGAGTTGGCTCTTATTTTTTTTCTAGGTCTCTGTCTCTGTTCTTCCCTTTCTAGTTTGTATGTTTTTTGTTTTTAATTTATTTATAGAAGAGAGAGAGAGAGAGAGAGAGAACATTGATTTGTTGCTCCATCCATTTATGCATTCACCACTTGACTCCCATATGTGCCCTGACCAAGGATCGAACCCGCATATTGGTGCATGTAGCCCAATATAGCCTATATGATTCTACAGGTAATGGAGTTCTGACTTTAGAATGAATTGTTTCATCAAATCCTGCACACTAATATGGAATTATTCTACAAGCTTCTGCCAATAGCAAATTTACCAAAATTATGCTACAAAAAGGATTTCCCAGAAAACCAAACAAAGGAAGAAGGAAAGAACAGGCAACGTTCTTTCCTTTCTTTTTCTCCCTAATATTGCCTAATTCTCAGCTTTCCTAAGGTCATCTGAAAAGGGGCAAGATCCTGGAACGTGGGCCTCTGCTTATTGGATCATATTTTTTGCTCACTCTTTATTATGGCTTGTGCTCATGTATTATACGGGCAGTAATGTGACCAAATGGCATTACAGTGGCTCCACCAAATATTTTTTTTCTGGAACAGGTTGTAACAAGATTCTAAAATACAACTTGTAATTCTCAATTAAGTAGTGTCGACACAGTGGTACTTGGGGAGGTTGAGCATGACTGTATTTGAAGAGTTTGGAGTTTTTCCTCAAAGAAATGGTTGGCTTCTTCAGCAAGGTTTTAGAGGTAATGGGGTGATGAGTAACAATGGAACCCCTTATTCAAAACACACTGCAGGTCACTCCCCACCCCCAGCCAAACAAGTTCCCCCCTTTTCTCTATGAGAAGGGAAGTGAGTTTGGCTAAGCAAAGATGGGGGCAGGGTGGGTGGATATAGGAGAGAAGGAGACAAAGGGATAATGTGGGACAAATGGGATGAAATTTGTATGTCCTAGGTCAGTGATGGGGAACCTTTTGAGCTCAGCGTGTCAGCATTTTGAAAAACCCTAACTTAACTCTGGTGCCGTGTCACATATAGAAATTTTTTGATATCTGCAACCATAGTAAAACAAAGATTTATATTTTTGATATTTATTTTATATATTTAAATGCCATTTAACAAAGAAAAATCAACCAAAAAAATGAGTTCGCGTGTCAGAGGTTCGCCATCACTGTCCTAGGTGCTGCCAACTGACAAAATGGAGCTGTGCCTACCACAGACCAGGCTGGACCCCAGTTGGCTCTCTCCTCCTTGGCCTTGCCCCCCTCACTCCCTCCAGGCTCCCTCATAGCTGGGCCCTTGCCCACTGGATGTTGAGGCTGAGTTTCACCACTCCAAGAATGAGCACATTCAGCTTCCATCTGAGCCTTTCTGTCTAATTTTAAAGAAATTCAAGAAGAGATGAAAAAAGGAAATGTAAGACAAATGCTTTGGGTTTTCGTTTCCCAATTCCCCTTCAATAACTCTCAGCAGTTGAGGCTTCCTCAAATGGCGAATAGACAGATTTTTGCCCAAGCGAATTAGATACTGACATGCATTTGCCAAGTTTTCTGGGTGGGCCTAATCCCTGAGCACATGGGACCCAAATTACCTACGTTATTACCTACGTTTCCTTTTGTTCTGTAATTTCCAGTGCTTTGCAGCGAATTCATGGAGCTTTGAGTGAAACAGTGCGCCAGCACGGAAAATGAAAGCACTTCGAAAGTGGGGAATAAAGGAACCTGCTGTTTGATTTACAACATTTTATTAATGGGTTAGTCAACATTTACTCAGAACCCACTGGGTACACAATGTAATAGACATGTGGGGAGATTGCAAAAGACACTGGGAAGATATTTTTTTCTGCTTGCAAAAATCCAACTCATTCAGTCTAATGGAAGACACCAGCTAAAGACACGTGAGCACAGCTAAGAACACAAATAATGGGACCCTGGCGAAGCCCACTTAGGACGTGTGAGTTTCAGTTGCCCATGAGTGCTGGTGGGCTGGCTTAGTGAGAGGGTCCCCAGCAGCAGCTCACTTGGGGATGCCATGGTCTGGTCTCTCCCTGGCCCACAGCAGCACGGCAGCAGACATCCTCTCAGTCACTAGGAGAGTAACCACAGGTAAGTGTGGTGACTTGGAAAGGCTGGTTTCCTACCCCAAATACCTGATTTTATCTCCTTGACAATGTCATCGTGGCCACATGGCGATCTATGCTACAGGTTTTATGACTGTATCAGTTCAGGACTCTCCTATCTGCTTCAAGTTGGAAGAAGAAGTGACACTTGGCTCAGAAGGCAGCACCGGCAACTCTGTCTCTGGGAGCCTCCATTCGGCCGGCTCCTGTGGATTTCATGAGACATGAAGCAGCCACTCCAGATAAACCTGACTTTCAAGGGGGAGTGGACTCTACTTTCCAGAAGCCTCCTTATCTGTGCTTCCTGCTGGCAGAAATCTGGGAAGCTGCCAAGAATCTGGCCAAGAACCTGTTTTGAATCTGAAAATCAACAGAGAGGCTCCAAGCTCCCTTCTGACTTGTTGCCAGTGTTTCTGGGTCTCTGGGGGACTGTCAGGTTTCACTGCTTGTGCTCTGAGGGGAGTGCCTCGAGGTCCCTGGAGTGACTCACAACAATGTGTCTCAGAACACCTGTGGGGAAGGCTCGATTTTTGTCTCAAATCCATTATGTACCAATATTGCTAAAAATAACAAGAGAAACTACTAGAAGAAATCAACTAAGAAACCCTCTGGTGACAAAACACAAGCTCAATTTTTATTTTTATTTTTGAGTCAACAGACATAAAACTATGTCAAGTTGCCATTAAAGTTCTGCATGCTTACTCTGTGTCTGTACTCATCTCACGGCAGACTGGGTTACAAACAATTTGCAGAATGGAACAGACGCGGGGCCCTGGATCGCAGTTTGAGTAGAACCGACTTCAAAGATGATGGGGCTGTGGATTCTTTCCCGAGGAGGAGCCTTTCAACTACTTGTTAGAGAGCCAGAGAGAAGACCCCTTCCATAGATTCCATGTAGTTTTGTGTGTGTGTTTTTTCCAGAAAGGAAGGGAGGAGGGAGAGAGAGATAGAAACATCAGTGATGAGAGAGAATCATTGACTGGCTGCCTCACACTGCAGATCAAGCCCGCAACCCGGGCATGTGCCCTGACTGGGAATCGAACCATGACTTCCTGGTTCATAGGTCGATGCTCAACCACTGAGCCACACCAGCCAGGCTCCATGTAGCTTTTTTTATTTTTTATTTTTAGTGTGTGTGGGATTGTGCTATTGTTTTTTCATTGTCTTTTCAAAGGAGAAAACATCGTCTGTTTACCAAATAGCTCTTGAAAGATACAAGGAGTTCAGATACTATAAAACAGCAAACTCCAGTCACGAGACACCAAGTACATCATGGGAAAGCAACAGTCCTGATCTCCAGGTCATGAAAACTAGAGTTAAAAAGTCACTGCATAGAAAAGGCCCAAGTTTCCAGTGTGGCAAAACTTGGATGCAGTTACAGGAAACGTTGAATAAATTGTATTTTCCCCCCAATGTGTACACAAATGACAAGACTCAATCCATGCCTGGCAATTTCAATCTAACTCTGAAGCAACACAGACACCTTGTACACTGCGCCTGCTAGTATGAGCATCTTTTTTTTCTTAGGTGGTGGAGAAAGGGCAAGGTGACTGCAGAGCGAGACACGGGAAGTTACATTTTGTCCTAGACATTATAGAGTATGGCGGAAAGAAATCCTCCATTAATGCCTAGCCTAAGGGGAAGACTGTACTTCAACTTTGGAAAATTAATTTGGAAGGATAGAGTTTAAGTAATTGCAGTTTAACAGGAAAATGCACATGTGATAGCATGGAGCACAATGGAGGATTCATAAAACATGCTCAACAGAGAAATGTTAGGTTTGCTTTGTCTGGATTAAGAAAGAATGAGTTTACCAACATCTGGCATCCCTCAGAGTTTATGAAGATAGATGTTCTGCTGCTTAATTATGAGGAATTATTTTCTTTAAAGAAAAGAGTTTCTACCATGTAGCTTTTTATTCTGACTTAAATCAGAGCTTGAACATTTGAAATCAGCCATGTTTCTCCCTAGAAGCTCATTGCTGTCTCTCTCCTCTTAGCTGAGATGCAAGCTCTTGTGCCCACTCACACAGAACTAACTACTCAGTGGGTTGTCTTATCTCTTGCTAACCTGCAGGTCTCGTTCAACAGTGCTCAGTAAAGGCAGGGAAGGGGAATGAAATAATAAAATACTAGTTACATGAGCTAGAAACTAAGCAGGCACTTTACCCATCAGATTTACAAATATTGCTGAGAGTGTCCCAGGAAATTCAACTTTCACCAGCGTCTTCACAGCAGAAAGACTTGCTTTGGAAAACAAGTGGGGGAGGGGGAGTGAATAGACTCCTTCAGTACACCTGGCTCAGTAGACACCTGCAGGCCACACTTCTCCATGGAAATGCCCGGTGAGGATGAAACGAGATATTCTGGTGCCAAAGAAAGGAGCTGGACCTGGATTCCCCAGGCCTGGCACAGATGTCCTGGAGACCCTGCCCTGCTTGCCACCCCACCCCCATGTCACCTTTGTCCTGGGTGGGCTATTCTGACAACCCTCCCTCAGCTTTCGGTCTCAGTGCTACTCACCCTGACCTTCTCCGCTTACAGGTCAATTTCTCATGGAGGACTCGCCTCCTCTCCCTTTGCCCTTGATAGCACTTACAATTGGTAAGTTTTTGTACATGTTACTTGTCTTCATATCGATATGTTGCTCCACTTACTCATGCATTCACTGGTTGGTTCTTGCATGTGCACTGACGGGGGATCGAGCCCCCAATGTTGGCGTATGGAATGATGCTCTAACAAACTGAGCGACTCGGCTAGGGCTTGTGGGAGTACTATTTTAGATGGAAGTTCAGACCCTGCATAAGGAAACAGCTGAAATAATCAAGGAAAATAATCACAAGTCAAAAGTGCTTCCTTTAGTAGATTTGTGACATTAGGTTAAAAAAAAAACACAAATGTCAAGGACGGCTGGGTTAATGAGTACAGCGAGTACAGCTGCTCTTACTTCTGGAGACTAGAGCGCTGACGTGGAAGGAGCATGAGCGGAAAATGAGGGTGGTGATTGCTGTAGCCCCTAACCAGCACTTACCCACATGGAGGCATAATGGGGGGTGATTGGCACTGCCTGCCAAACAAGAGATGCTGGACTGCAATTAGAATGTTGGCGCTCATCAAAATACAGCAAAACAGGAGAGAGAGAGAGAGCAGTGATTACTTAAACCTGAAGCTACATTCCGCAAGATGGCTTTGCTTTTTAAATTCTTTATTCTGTTTTAGTGATCATTAGGAACAACAAAAACCCTAAAACCACAGGCTGTGCACAATTAAGATGCTATATAATAGAATACATGAAATGAGCCTGAGCTTTCTGTATAATGATCAGCATTTAGAGATGTTTTATAATTTCAGTGGAAATCGCTGCAGAGTACTTCTCTTCAGAAACAGATTTGTTTTTTGCTAAATGGTTATGCCCTGATCTTATTTCTCTGTACCACTGTTTCTGCTTTGAGACAGAGTTGACCCACCATCCCCTACTACCCACAGAGAAATGACTTCTAGGTTTGAACTGGGGCTTTCTATTCAGTGAGAATAATAGTGCAGTTATGGAAGTTCTCTTTGAAGATAAAGTTGAACCAAGCCTTGCATATTTTCTTTTGAATTTTTCAAAGTTTCCTATGTGTATTAGGATTTAGGTAAATCACCAGACTTCTAACATATTCCCGGTAATTCTCTAGGCCTCAATCTACAACATTGAATTCACATTTTAACAACCACACTTGATTTTTCATATACTTAGTATATACAGTCTAGAAATTTTCCCCTTCTGATCTAAGTTACAAATAATTTGTGTCTTACAGTTTTGTTTATTGTGAATGAAATCAGCAAGAAATAGAAAAGGACTATTCTAATTGGTCAGGAGAGATCACTAATAACCTAGTTTGTTAAAATTGCACTTTTGAAAAGTTAATCTCTAATTGGTCAGGAGAGATCACTAATAACCTAGTTTGGTAAAATTGCTCTCTTGAAAAGTTAATCTCTAATTGTTCTCATAAAGAACTTTATTATAGGTTTTCACATTTGATAGAGGAATAACGGGGTTCATCCAGAAGTCAACCAGCAAGTATACAAATGAGTAACAATCTTAGCCTTCAGATGTCAGTGTGTTTCATGCATTATCCCACTTAGGCATATGTTCCACACACACTGTCACATCAGGCCTTCCAGTCCACTTGCAGAATTGTAATTTCTAGAACATCTTATGAGATCGGTTCAAATTTCTTGATAAATATTATCTTATAATACACCATTTTCCTGTCCCTCGTAAATATTCCCATTTCCTTGATGGAGTTTGATTCTTCCCATTATAGAAGGTAAGGCAACTCTAAACAGCTAAAAATTCTCTAGAAGTTGTACACACCATCTAAATGAAACTCTAGTTTCCTAAGTCATAGGTATCTAATTTTTAAACTATTGTCCTTTAGGAACTAAACATACCATTTGCTTTTTTTCAAGTGTAAATGATTCAGTTCAGACTTGGACGTTTGATTTGTGAACTTCTGTTGGGGGTGAACATTCCAGTGATTAAATGGCAGTAACGTTGGCTTGAACATCTCCTACTACTTTATGGTCCACCTGCTCCAGGGAAGTTTCCACAGAGCACGGTGCTTGCATCAGAGCGTGAGTGCTCAAGAACCTTCCATATGGAGTCCTAGAGAGAAAAGCAGCAACTGAAATGACGTAATACCATTAGCCATTCCCTGTGCTATTTGCCACAACCTTATGAGATAACTTTTAATTCTAGTTGCAATTTCTCAGTTCTCAGAACTATCTTGTGGGGTAGGTGCTAATACTTAGGAAACTGAGGCACAGACATTAGATTACACAGAGCCAATTAATGGGAATCAGGATTTGAACTCTGGTCTGCTAGTCTGTGTACCTATTCATATTAATTGAAATCAACATTATCACCTGAATTGGCTGAAGTTTGGATCTTCAAAATAGGGTTTTTTTTTCCCTTCAGTCAACTTAAGGTCCGTTAAGTTACTAATAGTCATGAATTAGACCTAAGCCTCTGGATTTTTTCTGATTTGCTTCTTTTCAGGACACCCCAAATGTTTGATTTCAGCCTTAAACAAACACATAATAACCCTTTTTAATAAAAAGTCAAGCTAGGCAAACTGGCCTAGCCTTTTTCCATATGGTATTGGATAAAGCAATGCAGGACATAGATTCCTAGGGCTGCGTTGTGTGAAGCACATCATGCTTAGGTAAATGCAGGGCCCGCGTGTACTTTAGTTATTGGGCCCTGCTGTCTTCATTAGGTAGAGCTGAACCATGGAGGTGCTACCTTCTGTAAACGGCTAATAGCTTTTAAAAAGTGTTCAGTACCAGATTAACGAAGTCCCAGTATTGACCTGCTGCCCCTCATTTCATCCTAGTGGACTGGGCTGTACACCCAGCGCTTCCAAAGCACCTAGAGACTCAGTCCAACCCCATGCTCTCCCTTCAAGCTCTGGACTACTAGCCTAATTCTTCCTCCTGACACTTGCTAATGTCTACTTTGAAATTCCCAACCCTGTCCTGTGTTGGTTTTATAATGACTCTTAACTGAATCACCTATCACACCCAGGGTGGACTTTGGGGGGAAAACATTATTACCTAGAATTTTTTTCCAGTTACTTTTAAAGCCACTCTTTCTTATAGTCATTTTTCCTGCCACAAACCTAGGTGATCAATATCGTAACTTTTTGAAAAGTTTCTATTATTATCCATAGGTAGACAAGTAGCAATACTAGTTGTACTAGTTGTTTTAAAATTGATTTCAGAGAGAAGGGAGAGAGGGAAACATTGATTTTTTTGTTCCACTTAATTTATGCATCCATTGGTTGATTCTTGCACGTGTCCTGACTAGGGATCAAACCCACAACCTTGGCGTATGGAGATGATTCTCCAAGCAACTGAGCTACCTGTCCATGGGAGCAGTCCTAGTTTCCAGTGAGAACATCTGGCAACACCTTGGAGATAGAGGGTGTAGTTGACTATTGCTAACAACATCTTTGCAAAATATCTCCCCTTTCCTCATCTACACAATCTTTGCTCCAGGATTAGTTCTGAATTTATGGACTGTGGTGGATTACTTAATTTTAGTGAATGCAGTTAATTTGTATGTTCCACTCACAACTATATTCTAAAATGCAGGCAAAAAGGTCACTCAATGAGTCTAGGACAGCTGTCCGGGTTCAGGGTGCAACCCTAATGCTTCCCACCAGGTTTTAACATTTGACCTGAGGCCAGGTGACAGTGGCAGCCTCTGCTGGGTCTGGAGACCAGGAAAGACAGACTTTGCTCAGAGCATTTGGGTGAAGAAGTATGATTTACAGTTACACTTGTGTATTTTAGTGTCTTGTAAAGTTTTAACTATGAATCAAGAGCTTTTTTTTTCTTCCCCTAAACTCACAGCATATGCTGTAGAACACAAGTGCTATAAGTAATTCCATGGAAAGAAGTTTCCACAATTAAATGAGTTGGAAAACTGCATTTTATATCTATTGCCAACGTTCTTGGTGCATCAGAAAACACACCTGCATATAAAGGACTGAACAGTCCTGTAGTAAAGAAACACCGAAAGTTTAACCCAGTATTAGTCCCTTAATTTGTTTGGTCATGAAGCATTTCCCCCCACAGCAGCCTCTAATCATGTTTTATAAAACATTTTTGGGGGAAAGGGTCTTCTAAATGTTTATCAAGAGTGCATTCTGTAAACGTGGTACATTTTTAAAAGTTTATATTCTAAAATAGCATGAAAACTTGTTAACAATGAAGAAAACATCCAGGATATAGGTTGTAAAAGTAAAAATTTTTTATTTTGATTGATTTCTCAATGAATGGTTCAATATAATGCCAGTTTTTAATGGCAAAAATTTGGTTCCAAACTCCATGATGCTACAGAGAGCTACTACTTTTCCCAGGAAGTAGGTAAACAGCTGGAAACAGAAAGCACGACTTCCTAGCAGCATGGCAACTTCTTACCTGCAGACCCAATAGCCTGCACCTTCTATACTCTAAACGGCACAAAGATGAGCTGGTGACAAAAGTGAGAAGTGGGGAACAAGATATGAACACAGAAAGGAGCAATACATGTACGTAAAGACAACAAAAATGCAAATACTCTAAGGATTTTAAAGGATAATTATAGAAAAGAGAACCAAATATTTTACTCAAATGTTTTTTAGAGACTTTCTGTAGAGATACAAATATATATCTTTTTTTATCCAAAAATATGTTTTATACAGATAAATGCTTCTCAATTAAAGATGGGACCAAAGCTATAGTTGTAACATAAAGCACTATTTCCTTTTAAGACTATTTATCCACCTGAATTTTCAATTTTTTTAAGGTTAGTGTATTAAATGTTTTCCAAATAAAATTACCTGACATTCTTTTTATAGATATAAATCAAATAGGCATTATTTTTAGAAAGGGTCTGCAGGTTAAACATGTTCTTTTAAGATGCTGTGTGTATTGAACTTATGACAAGCCCCATTAAAATCATTATTAATAAACATATCAAAAAGGGCTATGTCAGATTTTCTTCATTGTAGTAAATATTTAATTTTCTGATTTCCCATTTACAAGTGTTGAAAATGCACAAGAAAGATTTTACTTCACAAGTACTTTTATGTTAATAGAAGATATTTTGATTCAACAAATATGGCAAAAATCTCCACACTGTAACCAATAGTATGTTTTTTCCTTAAAAAAAAGAAAGTGATGTAACACTAACAACCACTACCTAAAAAATAAAGCACACTATTATTTTGGCGAATTTACAAATCTTTTTTTCCCTGGTGTAAAGGCTACAAAAATTCCTAAAAATTAGAGAACACTGAAAACATATTAAAGTTTGACATCCAACTTTATATTATTTCCATTTTACTCTGAAAGATAACTTAAAAAATATGACCTGGCTGGAAGAGGCCATCTTGCTAATATAAAAAATCAGTGAGACCAAGAAACTGTATCATTGATATGTAGAATTTTTGCAAATAGTTATCTCTCCAAATCATTAGAAAATGTTCAAAGATAAAAAATAAAGTAAAATATGGTGGTGGTCCCTAAACTATTTTAAAGGCAAGTAGCTTAGTCTAAGCTAAGATATTTTTCTCACTCTTAGTAATTATCCTCCCCTCAATTGCCCTTTAAAAATACATGAAACAGTACAATAGCGAGAATCAAAGAGCACAAACTGCATTTTTAAGAACAGGAAAAAAACATCTCTAGTGCTGAAAGATATAGTACAAAGGAGATTTCTTTGGGGACATTAATCAATTGGATTATCGTTCATTATGAAGATTTCTCTTTTCTATTACGAGGAGAGTCTGCTCCATTTGAAGTTACTGTTCCATTTACACCATTTTCTGAAAAGAAAAAAGAATCAGTGTTACCCTCTTTCATGAAGAAACACAAATATCTTTATACATAAAGGTACCTTCAGAGAAGAAAATTTAAAATCCAATATATACTTTGATGCCTTTAGATAAAATGTATTCACCAGTGCGTAATCTTTACTAGCATTTAACCCATCATAAAACCTGATTTAAACACTGAATTGAAAGAAGCAAATTAAAGGGAAAGTAACTATAATGTTATTAGATCTCAATAATAAAAAAAAATAACTACTATTGAAAGCAGAAAGAAGTGACTAAAGATAAACTCTAAAAAACAATTATAAGAATTTTTAAGTAGTCTTTAGAGCAGTGCTTTTGGTAGAAATAAAAACCCTTTCACATTTGATAGCAGATAAAGTTCTTGGGATTATGTTTCCTTATAACATACAAAAAGTTGGCATTTAGGATTGCTTATGTTTAAGAGTGTATCATGGCCTGTATCATGCTTGGCTCAGTGGTTGAGTGTCGATCTATGAACC
The DNA here is from genome assembly GCF_000147115.1 of Myotis lucifugus. NCBI lineage: Eukaryota > Metazoa > Chordata > Mammalia > Chiroptera > Vespertilionidae > Myotis > Myotis lucifugus. Next base: position 10,185,258 of record NW_005871075.1, on the reverse strand, counting down.
AGGAGGTCACGGTTCGATTCCTGGTCAGAGCACATGCCTGGGTTGCGGGCTCGATTCCCCACAAGGGGTGTGCAGGAGGCAGCCAATCAATGATTCACTTTCATCATTGACTAGAGGTCCGGTGCACGAAATTCATGCATGGGTAGGGGTTCCTAGGCCTGGCCAGTGATAAGGGCCGATCGGGGCCTTGCGGCTGCCGGCTGGGGCCTTCTTCGTTCTGTGCCACCCCCTGGTGGTCAGCGCACATCATAGTGAGCAATCGAGCTCCCGGTCAAATCCCCGTGGGGACAATTTGCATATTAGCCTGATAGATAGATAGATAGATAGATAGATAGATAGATAGATAGATAGATAGATTCTATCTCTTTCTTCCTCTGAAAAAACAACAACACTCTAGGTAATGGAAGGAGACATGACTTGGGGTAGTGAACACATAATACAATATATAGATGATGTGGTAGAGAATTGTACACTGAAACCCATGTAATTTTATTAACCAAAGTCACCTCAATAAATTCAATAAAAAAGTAAAAACACAAAAAATAAAGATCACTCTGGATTAGACAGCTTTACTGGTGAATCCTTCCAAACATTCAAAAATAATGCTTATGTTAAACAAAGGACAAACTGCCCAAGATTTTCTGTAAAGCTAGGGTAACCCTGATACCAAAATATAACAAGACTATTTTACCAGAAGAAAAAAAAAAGGAGAGAATTACAGGCTAATCTTTTACATGAACACAAATATAAAAATCCTAATAAAATATTAAAAGAAATCAATCTAGCAAAAATGATGTTATCATCATCAACTTGGGTTTATGCCAGGAATGCAAGATTGGATTTATATTTGATAATTAATACATTAAAAAATACACATCATTATCCTTTATGAATATAAATGTGAAAATGCTAAAAAAATAGTAGAAAACCAAATCAAGCAACATCTTAAGAGTATTATATACCATGACCAAGTGAGATTTATCCCAGGAATGCACTATTGACTTAACATTAAAAAATCAATTAATATAAGCTATGATATCAATAGAATAAAAGACAAAAACCATTTGATTATCCCAGTAGATGAAGAAAATGCAAGTGACAAAATTTAAAAGCCTTTCATAATAAAAAATATAATCGCATAGAAGGGAATTTTCTCAACCCGATAAAGACCATTTAGAAAAAACCCACAGGTAACGTACTTAATGGTAAAAGACTGGATGCTTTCCCCCTAAGATCAAGAACAAGGGGAGGAAGTCTGTCTGCTCTTGCCACTTCTATTTAAAAATTTTCTTGAGATTCTAGCCAGGGTATTTGGTGAAAAAATGAAATAAAATGCATCCAGATTAGACAAGAAGTAGTAAAACATCCTCTATTTATAGATGACATGATCCTGTAAACTGAAAATGCAAAAACTACTAAAATAATAAAATAATCTAATAAGGTCAGCAATGTTGCAGGATACAAGATCAATATGCAAAAATCAATTGTACTTCTACATAGTGGCAATGAAAAATCCAAGACTGATATTAAAAAGATAGTTCTATTTGCAAGAGCATAAAAAAAGAATAAAACGCTTAGAATAAATTTAACAGAAGCACAAGACAAACAACGAGAACTAAAATTTAGCTGAAAGAAATCAAAGATCCCTCCCACCCCCCAAATGGAAAAATATTTGGTTCATCCAAGGCAGTCTACAGATACAAGGTAGTCCACATCAAAAGCTCAGTGAGCTTGTTTGCAGAAATTGACAAGGTGGTCATAAAATTCATATGGAAATGCAAAGAACATAAAAAATAACAAAGTATTTTAAAATAACATAAATATTAACATAAAAAACATAAAACAGAATAACATAAAAAAGAATAAAAGTGGATGACTCACATTTCCTAATTTCAAAACTTACTATAAAGCTACAGTAATTCACACAGTGTGGTACTGGCATAAGAATAGACATACAGATTAAGGAAACAGAACTGAGAATCCAGAAATAAATTCTTACTTTTAAAATCAACTGATTTTCAACAAGAGCATCAAGACAATTCAATAGATTAGTCTTTTCAATAAAAAGTGGATATGCAAAACAATGATTATAAAATGGTGCAGCCACTTTGAAAAAGTTTTAGCAGGCCCCCCAAATGGTAAATCTGTATTTACCATATGACCTAGCAATTATACTCATAGGTATATACCCAAGAGAATGAAAAACAGGTCATCAGACAACAACATGTACACAAATGTTTACTGCATTACTCATAATAGCCAAAAAGTGGGAACAACCCAGATATTCATCAACTAATAAACATTGTATATCCATACAATGGAATATTTGGCCATAAAAATCAATGAGTAGCAGCAGTACATGCTAAAACATGAATGAACCTTAAAAACATACTAACTTAAAGAAACCAGTTACAAAAGATCACATATTGTATGATTCCATTTATATGAAATGTCCAGAACAAGATCAAGCAATCAGATGTTATTAAATAAGACACACACACACACACACAAACTATTCCACTTGGAACGAAAGGGCAGATGGGAAAGAGCTGTAAAGAGGTTTTGTTTTTTAGTATGAGTAAGATGCTTGAAAGCACAAACTATCACCGAAACTGCCCATATACTAATACACTGGCTTATAGTGGTTCGGAATAATCAAGTGGGGAAAGCTTCTGAGTCAACAGCTTTTGAGGGAAATAACTGACCCTAGGAAACCACCAAACTGTAGAATGGGGCAAGATTACCTTGCCTCTAAATTTGCTTAAAAGTAGAATACAATTTTCTCTATAGGATTTTAAATCTTAGTAACATTATAAATAAGCGCCAAAACATTTTTTATTTTAGTGTTTTCTACTCCAGGTTTTTCATTGCTTACTGAATACAAACCTGTGCCCTTTCTAGATCTGCCCTTTGTCACTGTTGGCTTCTTCTTCACAGTTGGTGCCTGAGAAGTAGAATGTTCTCTCCACCTGCGAAGCTGAAAATTAATGAACTTCCACATCATGAATGCTTGGGTAATGCAAATCGATGCCAGAACAGCAATTCTGAGAATATGAAAAAATAAACAAAATATCAGAGTGCATCAAAACAATGCTACTTAAAAAAGTGGTCTATCTTGTTTTGATAGTATTAATCTAGTGCTGAATTCCCAAATAATTATTCCATTAATAATTAATCCCAGAAGTTAAATAAATGCTTTGGCATTTAAATTTAGACATATAAAACAGGTATGAAATGAAATGAATATCTTCCCTAACCTCCATATTTTTTAGGTATTTCATGGCATAAACTGCTAATACATACTATGCAGCTGTACAAAGTGAGAAGGATCTTAAATGGACTGTACCTTACGCCCAGCACATTGAAGTTTCCAGTACTGAAATCCAGCTTCTGGTTCTCTGCTCTTGCAAGGCCAAAGCCAACAGTGAGTACTGAAAGAATTAAAGTCAGAAGTCTTCCCAAAACAAACAGAACTGCCCACAGAGAAAAGCTGGAAGAAAAATGTCATAAGTCAAATTCATAAAATTGCAACAATAAGAAAATATTCTAGTAGGAATCAGATTCTATTAAGTAAATGCATATTAAAACAACATTTGTTATTTTCCTGCAAAAATAATTCTGCAAGTAAAATATCTGGAAGATGCTGCATATCACACTCTCAGAGGTACACATTAGCATATTTAAGGTTCTAGGAGGTCCAGTAAAGAAACGTTTTATTTTTTGTTTGGCTAATCCTCTTTTTACTCCATAGAATGACCTTCACAACTCCTGGTATATATAGTAATTTTGAAAACTGCTGGAGAAAACACAACAAAAGCTGTGCTGTAAGTAGGACCCCAATTCTCATTAAAGAGTCCTAGTTCTACTTTTTTTTTTTTTAAAGACTTTACACTCTTTACAATACCGCTTCAATTCTCTTTTCAGTTCAATTTTCCCATCAAAATATTTTCATATTTTTAAGGTTATATAATTTATTATTTCATTTTCTTCTGAAAATTCACTTTCTTATAATACCTTGTCCAAAAGAAAAACATGCATTAAGCAAGATTGGAGAAGTTAGAAAAGTATACTCAAAAAGCCTTCAGGATTACAAGTTCCCACATAATATCTCTCCAGCTAAAAAAAGACTCCATTTAGAGAAAATACCCACCTGAGTTGCTATTAGTTTCATTTTATTTAAAGCTGCTACTAACAACGTATAAAGTAATATAACTGCCCATAGTATGGGCCTTGGCAACATAGGCACTGGCTTTAATTACAGCAGAAATAGAATGGCTAACCAACTTACCCTTTCTGATACTTTTCATCAGTGAAATAAAACAGGCGGGAAATGTGGAAAAGAAATTCCACAAAATAATGTGGCACCAAAAGAACAAGTCCTAGATGATTCAAGCTGTTAAAAGAACAAATTTAAAATGTAAAGGTTACTTATCAACTAAGACAGATTAACATACTATACACACCCACGAAAAATCCTAACTTACTTCAAAAGATAAGCTCCGGCAATGTGAAAGAGGTAAAGACCTATGTAGACAAGCTGCCGAGGAATATCCTCCTGTAAACAGAAAACTGCATTGTAGGTGAAACGTGCTAACATATTTCTGTTCCTTAGGAGCACTGTGGTAAGGTGAGAAATGGACTGTTAGAGAGGACCTGAGGGTATTCTGCCACTTGCACCCTACCCCAACTGCTCGTCCCAATCAGCAGCATGACTTAGCAAATCATTTAATTTCGTTTGGCTTCAGCTACCTCATCTGTAACGTGTGACTAATACTTGGGTTTGCCTGAGTCAGATGAATTCAAAATCCCTTGCATGCTAAGATCTATAGTTCTTTTGATAATAAACATTTATTAGATGACACACTATTAATACCCATGATAATGTCCTTCTAATATTAAAATTGCTATGGCTAGAGGTAGAGAGGCTTTTGTTTTACCTAAAACAGTATTTACATTTTTTAGGTCATGCTTTTAATTCCTTTCACTATCAGTTATAGTCACTAAAACCAAAGGTTAAAATTTTATCTTCTCACTTACGATACCATCTAATTTTTTATTCTTCTAATTGTTTATTCTTCCTTCTTTTCTTTATAACCCTCTAAGCCACGTATCCACATTTAATTCTGCTTCTCTTTTATTCTCCCATAGTCCTAGAAGCCTAGTTATCTTAGAAACAGTGTTTTTTAAAAATGTAAGTCAAGCCCTAGCAGGTCTGGCTCAGTGGACAGAGTGCCAGCCTGCAGACTGAAGGGTCCCAGGTTCAATTCCAGTCAAGGACACAGGCCCAAGTTGTATGCTCGGTTCAAGTGGGGGCATGCAGGAGGTAGCCGATCAATGATTCTCTCATCATTGATGTTTCCAACTCTCTCTCCCTCTCCCTTCTTCTCTGAAATCAATAAAAATATAAAATAAATAAATTTAAAAAAATGTAAGACATACTAGTGGATCATAAAATCAATTTAGGGAGTCACACTAACCTCTTTTAAAATATGAAATGGAGCCCTAGCCGGTTTGGCTCAGTGGATAGAGCGTTGGCCTGCGGACTGAAGGGTCCCGGGCTCAATTCCGGTCAAGGGCACGTGCCTGGGTTGCAGGCTCGATCCCCAGAGGGGGATGTGCAGGAGGCAGCTGATCAATGATTCTCTCTCATCATTGATGTTTCTATCTCTCCCTCGCTCTTCCTCTCTGAAATCAATAAAAAATATTTTAAAAAAAGAACAAATGATTAAAAAACAACCCTATAAGAATTAAAAAAAAAAAAAATAGAATAGAAAATGCTAGAGTGTAGAGTAAGCACACTGTATCGTTTCATGAAATTTTTATTCCAGATTTTATACACACACACACACACACACACACAGAATCATGATATAAAATCTAGTTTTCATTTGGGTTGCAGTGAAAAATATTTGTAAAATACAGTGATGGGCACAATAAATACTTGCTAATTTATGAAATGCCTGTACCTTGCATTTCTACTCTCCTAATTTTGGCAGTTTTCCCTATACAGGTATCCCTCGGCATTTCCAAAGTTCATTTACACCACTTCGAGTTTATGGAAGCCCTACATTAGCATCTGCTTTCATAACCGAAAGAAATCCCAATAGGATTATATAAAATATGGCCACAAGTGAAGAGCATTTAGCATGTCTGGCAGTGAGCCTTAGAGAAGAGCAGGTAGATCCCCAAGCTCCTTCCCCAGGAACTACATCCAGCATCTCAGCATGGAGCCACCATAGCTTTGAACTGTGTCTAAGAGCATCTGTGCTTTATCTTGAGTTACTTTGTGCAGCCATTAGCAAGGTAATTGCTGCTTTGCTTTATGGCATTTCTTTTTATGAAAGAAATGGAGCACTCTATTTTTGGATAGTGGGAGAAACGTGTGTGTGTGTGTGTGTGTGTGTGTGTGTATGGCTATGTTAGTCATTTCAGTAGAGTTACTTCATCGAGTCTTCTGAGAAAGAGTAGAAATTTTATAAGTGTAGTTTTGAACTTGAAAACTCTCCTCTAGTAATAACGGTACAAAGATCAAGTGTTAAAGGTGGAACATAAGACAGTCTAATGGTCCTATAGACATAACTATGTTTGGGGAATTTCAGGGAAAATTCCTAGACATAATGCCAGGTTTATAGTGGTTTGTACAACTGGAGAGAGAAGTATCTTTGAGAATAAGCAGTCTTAATGTCCTTTCCAAATAATTTTCTAACTTCTGATAATATTTCTCCTTACCAATGGAGAGAGAACTTCTTTCTTCTGTCATAATCACTTCAGAACAGCTCAGTTATAAATGTAATTTGATATGCTATATACATGCTTGATATATGATATGCTTATATATGATTTTGTTATGTAAATGAACTTTTCCTATCAGGAATCAGAAATGAGGCTTTACTTATTTGTTTGTTGAGAGATTAACAAACATTTATGCCCTAGCCGGATGGCTCAGGTGATTAGAGTATTGTCCCGTACACCAAAAAGGCTGTGGGTTCGATTCCCGGTCAGAGCATATACATAGGTTGTGGGTTCGATCCCCAGTTGGGACGAGTACGAAGTAACCGATCGATGTTCCTCTCTCTCTAAAATCAAACATATCCTTGGGTGAAGATGAAAAGAAAAAAAAAAGTTAAACTTTTTTATACTCGAACGGAAAAATATATAATGAAAATGTGTTAGAAAAGCTTTGCTAACTGTTTATATATTCTTAATGCTAATGGTCATGTAGTTTACATAAGAATGAAATAATGGAATGATGACTTAAAATTCTGATTCTAATGTTTCAAGGAAAATCTAATAAATATAGAACACTAAGTCAAACCAAATTCTAAAATTATAAATAACTTCAAGTGACATTTTTGGTTGTTATTCTAACAATTTTTAATTAGAAAGGTCAGCCATATACTTTAGTGCATTTCTATTTTTCTAAAAAAATGCTTTCTTAACTATACTGTACTACAAAACAAACTTTACTTTAAACTGAGCATTACATATATGCCAAAACATAAGGCAAAGCTCTCTCCTTAAACCACAGATGGAGCCATCTCATATTTAAATGTTTCCAAAGCTCTCACAGTATAGTAATCTATACTGATAATAGCCTTAAAAACCTTAGTCAAGCCCTAGCCAGTTTGGCTCAGTGGAGAGAGCATCGGCCTGAAGGTTCAATTCCGGTCAAGGGCACATGCCTCGGTTGTGGGCTTGATCCCCAGTGTGGGGCATACAGGACACAGCCAATCAATGATTCTCTCTCATCACTGATGTTTCTATCTCTCTCTCCCTCTCCCTTCCTCTCTGAAATCAATAAAGACATCTTAAAAAAAAAAACTTTAGTCAATATAATTTCTAAATGCTTATAGAGGTTTAATGGAGGAATCAGTAAGACAGAAGTAAAGATAGTATAGTTTGAAACACTGAACCTAGATGATTCAAAAAGTGGCTCTAATGATGAATGACATATTAACAAGTTTGCATTTGAAAAGTGTGAATATAATTTTCAAGAATGGGGAAAAAAGCATTATTCTAATTTAATATACTTTCTATTATACACAATTATATGTATGTATAATTAAATTAAATAAACTAAATATCAGAAATAAAACATTTGGTTGTTTCATCCATACTTCCCTGAAACTTCATATATTCAATTTGGCTAAGAAATTACATTTTGGTCTGGCTGGTGTGACTCAGTGTTTGAGCATCAACTTATGAACCAGGAGGTCATGGTTGGATTCCTGGTCAGGACACATTTCCCAGGTCTCAGGCTCAATCCCTGGTAGGGGGTGTGCAGGAGGCAGCCAATCAGTGATTCTCTCTCATTGATGTTTCTATCTCCCTCTCCCTTCCTGTCTGAAATGAATAAAAATATATTTTAAAAAAGGAAATTATATTTTGAATCTTTTCATAGGCAAAATGGAGGATTGTTGTTTATATTGAAGCACATATATTACATGTAATTAAAATATTCTCAAGAAAAACTGAGTTATTCGTGACTAACATACCTCTTGAACTGCTACTAACAGTGTTCCGTTCTTTCTTCACTTCTCTGTAGAATTGTTTCAAAACTATCACTATGCTAGTTTCTTCCAGTAAAGATTTCTTCCAAAAATAATTTTCTGAGTAAATTTTAAGAAACTGTTTAACACATATACAGCTGTTACTTTCAAATTATGTTAATTACTTGAAACAGTTACTTTTGACTGTAATATGTAGGTGTTAAAAATAGTTTCAGTTAAGTTCTAAGTTATGCAAATTATTCCATAAAAATTAGATTGCATTTCTGGAGAAATGCCATCTGGCAGGAACTGATAAGAACTAAAATGAACAATTACTTTGAAAGATCCCTCTTTACTTACATGATCAATGACCAAACTATAGAATATGGATTAATAGTAAAACCCAGAGGTATGGGTATACAAGTATATGAAGAAAGCTTTCAATACTTGAGCCCTGGCACTAAGACATCAAGAAACTATGCTTTTCAGCAGCGCTGTCCTAAAGCACTTTCTGCAAGGATGGAAACTTCTCCATCTCTGCTATCCAAAATGGCAGTGTAGCCACATGCAGCTAATGGGAATGAGATAGGCCTCGTGTGACCAAGAAAGTGAATTTTGTTTTTATTACATTTTAATTAATTTAAATGGGACCAGTGGCTACTGTTTGGACAGCGTAGCTCTAGGACATCCATGGTTCACATTGAGAGCTTACTGAATATGGAAGGGCTACTGGAAATTGGGAGTCTACAAATTTTATCTTCAGACAATTCGAGATCAAAGGTTTTATGGATCATCATCCTAATCCTTATAATCAACTTAACTAGAAAAACATTCTACTTTATAAAAGAAATCAACCTAAGACTCTAATGTGGTGCTGTTTTTTCATCGTAGCAGACACATCAATATGACAACCACATAGAACACAAAAAAACACAAACACAAAACAGTAGTAAATCAAAACACTATACTCATGAAATCTTTGTAGCACATATAGAAAGAAGTGACTGTGGTGATTGAGGAGGCAGAGATAAACTGGTCACTGGAAGGGTTGTTACATTTCTATTTGGGAAAGCTTCTTAAAGACAATGAAAAAATGTTTTAAATGTGGAAAATGTATATATATGTACATATAAAACAAATAGGGGGTTAAATGAATCCCTATGTAACCATAACCCAGCTTCAATAGTTGTTAACTCATGAGCAAACTTGCTTCATCCTTATCTTCATCCATGTACAATTTCATATATGGGAATTTTAAAATAATCTCTCCCCCCAAAAGGGAATAAAAGTGCTTCGTTAATTTATCATAGGGAAAAGGTATTCCAGGAAAAAGAACTGATGTGCTGGGGTTATAAAATTAGAGATTAATGGGAATGAGAGATTAATGGGAATGAAGCACAGGAGAGAGCAGAAGAGAAAGGGACCAGAGATGAGGGACCCTTAGAGCACAGGTCAGTAGCTCTACTTTAAAGTAACAGGGAGCTAGCGTAGATTTTAGAGGAGAAAGAGTTCAATAAAGGAAATCAAGTTGCTTTGTAATATCACGGAAGTCTGACTTCAGAAGTATGGAGCTGGAAAAAAGAAAACTGCAGTGCCCAGGAGTTTATTTGTCCAGATAAAACAAACACCTCTCCCACATGCTAAAAAGGGAATGCTCCACCCAGGTCAGGAAAAGCCTCACTGGTGAATATTTAACTGTGGTTTACTTGTTTCAATACTGAATTTTCCTTTGGGAATTACACACAGAACCGTTAGTTGTGGTAAATCTGATTAATCCTTATGTCAATAATATGAAATTAATATTACATTTCAAAATTTAATTTATTTAAATTACTAGTAACAATTTTAAAACAAGCAATTAGCATGTCTAATGTAAAAGATCCCCCTCTAAGTAAAAACTAAAGCCCCCCCCCCCCCAATAAATACTTAAGGATACCTAGTCTTTGTGGAAAGAGGGGAGCTGGGAGAAGAATGGGGGAAGACTTGAGGTAAGAGGGAGGTTAGAGACACGAAAGGAAAAAAATGACAGATAATTTTAAAATCACAAAATCCCAGCTTACTTTTTTGGTTTTCTGGAAGTAGAGCTCAGGAAAAGCATGAAACCAGTAAGCCAACTGTAATATGTAGAAAAACTTCACCTGAAATCTGTGTAACACAAGGAAGTAAAAAATACATTTTAAAGCCTGATATTTTTAAAGACTAAAGTTAAAAATGAACACTGAAACTGAGGATATACTAAGTAGTTATGTTTGCACTATCATTTCAGGTGCCCTTACAATTAATACTCTATGCACCTTTCAACAACTCTCCCTCAGCCACTTCCCCTATCTCCCTGGGATATTTCCACCACCAGTCAATTCCTCTGGATTAAGCAGCAGAAGCAAAGACATCATCTGAAGAACCCTGTAAACATGCAAGCTAGCTGGAAGGAACCAGAGCTCTGGGTCTATTAGATAATTAATACTGATTCGTGTGTCATGTTAGCTACTGAACACATACGGATCATGACTGAGGGACTCAAACCACAGATCTAGAAAGTTTCATCAAAAGGGAAGTGGGAGCCGGGCCAGCATGGCTCAGTGGTTGAGCAGCGACCTATGAACCAGGAGGTCATGGCTCAGATTCCTAGTCAGGACACATGCCTGGGTTGTGGACTCGATCCCCAGTAGGGGGCATGCAGGAGGCAGCCAATCAATGATTCTCTTATCATTGATGTTTCTATTTCTCTCTCCCTCTTCCTTCCTCTCTGAAATGAATAAAATTAAAAGGGAAGTGGGAAAGGCACACGACTGACATAAAAGCAAAGGCACACAGATTAAAAATCATCTGAAACTAGAATAATCCCAATTTCAAATATCCCCTGGCTTTTCTCTTAGTGAAATATGGTAACTCTACCTGGATGGAACACTGAGAGTCCCAAATAAATGGAGGTCAACCAGGATTAAAGAGAGCAATAAGGCAAAGAAGGTTCCCTAAGAGATATATTCTAATCAGTTTGGAATCACTAGTCTCCTCTTTACACTGTACCCTCTAGTCCTTCTGCTCTCTCTATTCTCCCTTCTCCTCCTCCTCCAGAGTCTAAAATAGAAACCTCAAAGCTAATGTGAAATAATTTCCAGGGAGGGGGGAGGGAAGAAATACAGTCCCACATAAATATGATGTTTATAATCCATTCTATAAAAGTTCATTGAATTGATATAACTTTAAAAAGTTACAATGATTCAGCAGAGTGGACATTACTGCTGGCCTTGAAGATATGAAGACATGCCTGGCCATGGCATTCCCTTCACATCTTTTCTCCAAGTCTAGGTGATAAGCACCTACAGCCCAGCATGACAGAGGTCAGAGAATAAACAGAGTTTCTACTGCTGTCAAGGCACATAGTCTTGGTGGGCATGGGCACAATATAAGACTTACATAAATGACACAACAATATATAGATACTACATAAAATATTATACATCACAATGACAAATTCAGAAAAGCAAAAAATAATACAGGCTAAGTACGAGAAAAATCTGGAATAGTTGTTCTAGAGCTCAGCTTGAAGAATGAATAATATAGTTGAATGCCTTTGTAGCCAATAAGCTTCTTAAAGCACCATGTAGAAACCTTGGGGGCTAGAAAGAAACAATTCCCACCCTCAAGCTTATAGTATAAGAGAATAAAAGAGTGAAAGAGTGAAGAATCCGAGGCAAAGAAAAAGAGCAAACCTATGGAGAAGATGGAGCAGGAAAGAGGAGAAAGGATGAGGGAGAAGAAAGGGACACGAGTACTAAATTAGAGATTGTTATAATCAGAATTCTCAAGCTAACAAACATACTGAAAAGATTACATTCATGAAAAAAGCACACAGGAATTTTTTTCCTATGGCAGCAGGCCTGCCAAAGACATACTATTGTATGCATTCGCCTAAAGTTTTAAAGAGATTAAGAATGAATTCTGCTTAAAAGTGACATGATCATGGTCCTTAATTAAGAAAAGCCTGCTAGAAATAACTTACGTCATCAGGTTAGGGGGATAAGACCTCCACAAGATAGTTGGGTCTGAGATGTAGTTTTCCTAAGAAAGAAGATATAAAAATTAGTCTATCAGTATAATGCAAACTTCTTGGAAAATAAGACAATATTTTCATTTCTTAAACTCCCTATGTCAAGTTCTAAAGAGCCCCCAAAGTCAAACTCTTCAGTTGTTTTAGTTTTGTCAACTCAGCTGAATTGCTTACTTTAGTGAAGTGAAAATCAATGGATGTTCGAAGTCAAATAAGACATAATTCTTGGCCTTCTAAATTCTTTCAGTCCATTAGAGTAAAAAAATACATGTATGCAAACAAACATCAACGAACCAAAAAAACAGAAATAGTCCATAACAGAGGTACAATAGCTGGAGAGATGGATTATATCTTGGGTAATCAGAGGGTTTCGGGAAAGAGGTAGCCAGGAGATGGAAGATCAAGGTGCTGCCAAGTTTTATAGATTATGTCCACATAGCCACCAAATCTTTTTCTTAGATAACCATACCTAGTCAGTGAGAATTGTTGCATAAGGAAAAAAAATCTAAAGTGAACCATCTTTAATAAGAATTTTTCCCGCCGAAACCGGTTTGGCTCAGTGGATAGAGCGTCGGCTTGTGGACTGAAAGGTCCCAGGTTCGATTCCGGTCAAGGGCATGTACCTGGGTTGCGGGCACATCCCCAGTGGGAGATGTGCAGGAGGCAGCTGATCGATGTTTCTCTCTCATCAATGTTTCTAGCTCTCTATCTCTCTCCCTTCCTCTCTGTAAAAAATCAATAAAATATATTTAAAAAAAAAAAAAAAAAAGAATTTTTCCCAATGAAATATAACACTTTGTTTTTGTTTATCACTTTTAGTTTTTAAAACAAATCTTCAAGATAAAATTCACTTTGCCTATTTATTTATCTCTAACACGGTAGTTAAAAAATTATGTGTCCTGACAAACTAAAAAATATGTTAACTCAGGAGTACTAATACTAAGGTTGATACTGCTTTCCCCCTCATTAGTTAGAATGATACATTTAAAGGTTTAGATTGCCTTAACTGCAAAGCTAATCAACAATTTAAGTTGCTTGGAAAATATCTGAACTGTTTCTAAAGGGGGAAATGGCTAGAAACATTACAACTAATGTAACCTAGCATAGGTATCACTGACATCTTACCCTTTGTGCTAATACAGAGATGCCTGAAAATGACTACAAGATATAAAATAACATTCAACTGACTACAAATAAGGCTTTCTCAAGCATTAAACATGGTTTAGAATTTTTGCTGTATAAAAACTAAGAGAGACTTATCCATGAAACTTGCTTTACATTAGTTCACTAGTAGAATACCTAATCTTATATAGCAATAGAAGAGGGATTTTCTAAGGTTTAGGGTTTGCTTACATTACAAAATAGAACAGGATTTCATTTTCTGTCTGGGTATATAATGTAAATACTTTAAGAAATGAAAATTTAAGCATAGTATATACTTACAGATACTAGAATGAATGTGCCCCAAATACAAGAAAAGAGGTAGAATGCACTAAGCTGACCAGATTCATTAAACTTGCTGTGTTTCGTTTTGGAGAAGTGCATTCGCCTGTTAATTTTCTAAAAATAAAAACAATCAATAATTAAGATTATAAAATATATTTAACATGACAATCATAGTATGGAGAGCTAGTATTTTACAAAGTATAGATTTCTAAGATTGTATACTTACATCCAACACATACTCTTGAATTATGGCATGAACAATTATCGCCACTAGCATGTAGAAGAAAATTGTAGCCAAATCTTTGATACCATAGTAATAAAAAGATGCTGATTCAGTAGCTTGTTCTTCTGAAGGCCAAAAAGGACAGGACACACATACACAAAAATATACATGAGATTATAAAAACAGCACTAAGTACAACATAGTTATGGAAACGAACAAAAGATGATTAACCTAATAAATAAGTACTACAAAAACATCATGGTAATTTGCTTTTGGACATCTTGAGTCATGGCAACAATGAAAATTGAGGAGACTATCTAGGAATTGAAAGCTTCAAAAATTACTTACAAAGACTTGACACATGTTATGTTAGTCACAGCCATCAAAAACCAAAAAACAGGAGGGGGGTGGCCACACTCAGCTCCTTGGGAAGATTTTAAAATTGACATTATCCCAGGCGTAGAGATTAGGTTACACTTAGCCCATTTGCCTGTATTTTTAAAGAACTTTTGAAATTTTCTACTTTCTACCTCTACTTTCCAACTAGACATCTCATTATGATTCTGAAGGAAAAAGAGATTTAACCTGTATTTGATTTAGTTTTGATCTATACACTGTAGAGATAAAGGCAACTGCTTCTTAAAATTGTTTCTAATCCTTGAAATTGCTGTAACTGTTTAGAACAAAGCTTAATCAAATACTTAGGAGTTGGTAAAGTGCTTCATTTTTCTCTGGCTTATTCAAATTTCAAAACAACTTTGTGGTTCTCAGTTATCTGATATCTAAATCACTAAATCAAATATTTACAAAACTATATATAATGGGAAAAACCCAACTCAATGTTACATAATTCATCTTACATTTTATTTTATTTTTAAATATATTTTTATTGATTTCAGAGAGGAAGAGAGAAGGATAGAGAGATAGAAACATCAATGATGAGAGAGAATCATTGACTGGCTGCCTCCTGCACGCTCCCAACTGGGGATTGAGCCCACTACCCAGGCATGTGCCCTTGGCCGGAATCAAACCTAGGACCCTTCAGTCTGCAGGCCAATGCTCTATCCACTGAACCAAACCGGCTAGGGCTCATCTTACATTTTAAATAGAGAAATTCAGGGCAAGTTTACTGCCTGAATATGTTTATATTTTATGATCTGAATACCCCATTCCTCCCCCATGCTAGTTAGTTATATTACTGTTTTCAACTACAATCAACTTCCAGTAACAACTTGATTTTCACATAGTATAATTTAGAAAAACCTTTTTGAAATGAAACCTAAAAGTATAGTTTGGGTGATATTACCAAATTACCCCTAGAGCTTACTGACATCCTAATTGAAATAATGTTATAGGTAGAGCACGACAAAAAAGCTGAAAATAAAATAGGCTTAAAAGGATTGTTATTATAGGTCTAAATCATAACTCACTGGTTGGAAAAACTGAAACTAAACATTGTGCCTTCAGAAACCTTGGTTGAACAATGATATTTTAAACAAATGTAAAATATCTATGCTAAAGGGAAGAGAAGGCAAAAAAAAAAGTTCTTTGACAGAATTTCAAGCTCATTTACAAAAATGTACAACAAACACTAAACACATAAAAACTGATTTCCATATAGTACATAGGGTAAAGTCAACCAAAAACATCAGATCTTACATTACAAAATATCAAAATAATGTTCAGTCTTATCATGAATGAGATTTGTGAAAATTAATGAAGAACCTAGTGTTCATGGAAATTTCCCAGTTTGTCCAAGTGAACCTTTCTACTTAAGTAGACAATTCTAAAAGAAAACTACTTACCTGTTGCAGGGAGGGTAACATTGTACTGAAGAGTAACAAAAATGATAGCAACTTTTGCTGATATCTAGAATGAAAAAAAAAAAGATCAAGTCAATTTGTGACCTATCAATAGTTGATCAGGGGGAAAATATTACAGCTTCTGTCCCCAAATCTAAGAACCAAGGGCACCCTAGTTCCTGCGGCACCCTGAGAGGCACAAATGGAATTCTTGATCACCAAGGAATTGAGGATGGGAGCTCACATTAAGAGCATTCTGCAGTTCACATGAGATTGTGTAATTCATTCCTAACTTCAAGAGTTCAAAAGAAATACTCTCTGCAGATCCACTAAATGGTGATTTGAAAGATAGTTTCTCTACTCTAGACTAATGAACACACAGGTTCTAGCAAGAAAAAAATGTTAATGTAAATTAAAAGAAATGGGAACACAGTAGCCATGACAAGGATCAAAGGGTTTGTGGTGTATGTGTGTTGATCTCCCACACACCTGGCATAACTAAGTGGTCAATAAATATTTAACTGACCCGACTACTGGTAAAAGTAAAGCGGTCAGAAGAGAAATACTGAATGCTTACTGAATATTTATAGGTACCAGACAAAAATAAAACAGAGGTGAATGATACAATCCTTGATGACTACGAGCTTAGTTGGGCCAAGAAGACAAAATTATTATAATACTATAGCATCAGTGCCAATGGATATTCAGAATAAACAAACTGTTTTGGTTTTTGTTTTTTTCTTGGGTGGGGAATGAAGCATGTTCTGGAAAGGTTTCTGAGAGGATGTGGTGAGGGTGAGGGAGTTGTTTCGTTGGAAAATAAGTTGACGAGGGGGATGAAGAGGGCAGTGTAGGCAGAAGAGACAGAAAGTGCAAAAGTCAAATAGCAATAAACACAGGCCTGGCATGGGCACACATCAGAAGTGGTAGAAAAACCTAGACAAGCTATCAGTGCTAGAAAGGACCTTGTTTCTTGATCTAAGTAAGTTTAGATTTTATTTTAGACCGGAGAATTTTGAGAAGAGTGAAGTTCATATGTGCTTTTTAGTAGCTGGCTATGGCTTACTAAGTGGTTTCTCAAGTCTCCTTGGACCCAGACTCCACACTGCAACCAGAATCATCTTCTGATCATGTTAACATCTCCCCATGGGCACCCTCTGCCCGAAAATACTTCACTAGATTCCTGTTCTTTCTCAGATGAACAAAATCTCCAATGTGCCCAAACAACAATCCATGGTCTGACCCTTCCCCTCGGCCTTCAGCATCCAGCCTCATCTCTGACCATTTCCTCCTGTTCTCTTGTCTGTGGCATTCCTCCTATCACAGGGTCTGTGCAGCTCTACCTAAAACTGCTAGGAAACCTTCACCCTTCAGATCCTAGTTCAGTCTCACCTTTTCCAGGAAGCCTGTCTTGTCCCTTAGAGCAGGTCATTTCCTTTGTTAGACTATCTCAGAGAACTGTCTTCCTTTCAAAACACATACTCTTGGTGTAATTATATTAACAATTTCTGTCTCACTCATTAGAAAGTAAGCCCCGTAAGAGCTGGGACCATGCCTGTTTCTGCTCATCATCATATGCTAGAGACTAGCATGAGGCCTGGCACATATTAGGTGATGGCTCAATATTACTGAACTAGAGGCCGGTGCACGTATTTGTGCACTAGTGGGGTCCCTCAGCCTGGCCTGCGGGGATCGGGCGAAACTGGCTCTCCGACACCCCCCCCCCAGGGGTCCTGGATTGTGAGAGGGTGGTTCTTGGGTGATGCACCCCAGAATCAGGCTCCCTCCTCTCTGGTTCCGGGTGCGTCTGCCAAGAACCACAGCTGCCAAGTCACCGCAGCTCAACAGCTCCTGCGTTGAGCGTCTGCCCCCCTGGTGGTCAGTGCATGTCATAGCTACCAGTCGGATGGTCGAATGGTCACTTAGGCTTTTATATACATATATATACATATATATACATATACATACTAGATACAATATAATCTGGAGTAAGTATGCAAGTCAAGTATAAAACTTCTGTAAGAGAGCACATGAAAGATAATAAGGCCCGAACTAAGGCAGTGGTAGTGGGATAGAAGTGGGACTTTCAAAGCAGAATAAGGCTTGGTAAGCAAGAGTCAATGATTATGTATTGATGCTTATAGCCTAAGTGAAAAGTAATGGTATTAATAAAAATGTGGAATACAGAAGGAACAGCAGGTTTGAGGAAAAAGAGAAGAAACTGAGTTCTAGATAAACTTAGATTTCTGTAGGCAGTTAAAGCCTAAGCCTGGAACTCTGCAGGGAGACGCTAGCTTAAAGACTTGGGCATCTCTATTTACAGGTAGTAACTGAAGTTGTTGAAACTACATAAATCATCTATGGACAGGGTACAGTATTCATAGACAAATAGGACATCAGACTGTAGAGTGGGCACAGAAAAAGCTGGTGGCAAAATAAGAAATGATCAGAGAGGCAGAAAGAGAATGAAGAGAGCTTGATGCCCCAAAA
>NW_005871075.1:10162093-10166657 GCF_000147115.1 Myotis lucifugus | reverse complement strand
TTAGAAGTCGTGGTCACGGCTTGAGTCGTCTCAACAAAGTAATGAGAGCGAAAGCCAATCACAGTGAACTGAGGAACAGAAGAGGAACACAGTGGTACCTAGTGACAGATGCCAGGTCAGGATTTATGTTGTTTTTATGATGGGAGAGACTGAGCTTGTGTGGGGGCAACATGAGCGTATGCCTTTCTCTGGCAATTTTTAGCAATCCACAAACGGGGAGGCACAGGAAAGGCAGATGGCAGGCTGGGAAGATGGCTGGCTATGCAGGATGAATGGAGAGAAAGACCAAGAGGGAAACGGAGCTGAGGGAGAGTGTGGATAAGTAGTTCAAGTCTGCAGAGAAAGCAAAGCAATGAGGGGCTAACATACTGGAGAAAAGGAAAGGGGCCAAGGGACTAAGGAAGCTCGGACTGGCTGGAGAGCGGGCAAGTGAGAAGCAGAATGAAGGTGAACAGGTAAGTTGTGGCTGAGCCTCTGCTACACTAAAATTCAGGATCTGGAAATAAGCAGGTCTGTGTGATAAAGCCCAGGATATGACACCAAAGTGAGTCACTTAACTCTGGTAGAAATATAAAGGTCACTTGAATAGAAAAAGCCAGTAAGGCTTGTTATAATTTGAATCATTCACATGGATGCATTAGAGCAGAGTGATGGCATGAATTTCCTGGGTAACACTGCTTTCATGCTATTCTTTTTAATAAAGTTGATTGATTACTAAACTTCATTTTTTAATATCTTTGTTTAGACTTTCATATATATAAACATAAACACGTAAAACACACACTCACACCCCCGTTTCTAGTTTAGCATATGAGGTCACGGCTACAAAGACAAGACAACTTTTTAAGAGGCCCTTACAAATGACAAGTGAAAATCTTCAAAGATTAATTGAATATCAAATACCAAAAGCAAAAACAAATTAGATTATCCTTTTATGCTAGGCTTCCAAATAAAATTAAAGTCTGGTCTTCAGCTAGTTTATCATGTGACATTAAGTAGAAGAAGAAGAAGAAGAAGAAGCCTGGCCAGGGTTGCTCAGTGGTTGAGTGTCAACCTATGAACCAGGAGGTTACGGTTTGACTCCTGGTCACGGGCACATGTCTGGGTTGCGGGCTTGATCCCCAGTGGGGGCCAATCAATAATTCTCTCTCATCATTGATGTTTCTCTCTCTCTCTTCCTCTCTAATATATATATTTAAAGTAGAATAAGAGAAAAAATACAAACTACATACCCCCAAAAAGTTTCTAGAAAATTAAACCAGTCATCACATTCTGAACCATTTCTAGGCCCCCTAAGCCACACACTACAGCCAGCAATGCTTTAAACTAATTTTACAATTAATTAATAGTAAGACAAATTAGCCTGGAATAAAATATACTACAGAAATATATAATGATTAAAAAGTAAAATTACTGCATTTATGGCAATTCTGGACATTTACAGCACCATTCGCCATTTACAAGAAAAAAAATGACTTATTCAGATACATCTTAAGTAGGTTACCACAAACTCTAATGAATTGTTTAATTCTATGTTGGATGCAACATCAAGACTATCATATATTTCTTAAAGTAGCTGCCAGTGGAGCATAATGTATTTTTTTCTTTTTGTTATACAGAGGGGTTAGTATTTTGTACTTGTTAGAGGTTGGTGTGACTATTACATTGACCGGGTGCCTGAAAGATAAAAGGACAATTTCTGAATACCAAATTCCACTTTACCAGCAGTTTATATAAAATTAGGTTCTTAAAAAAAAAAAGGAAAGAAAATGTTGGTATTAAGACAAGTCATACTTAAAAATAAACCTCCAAAAACTATTCCAAGGTGGTTGTAACTGTAAATGTCCCCCAAACCTGCACGGCCCACACAACCTAGACTCCTGAATACCTGGAAAGTAACTCCCTTCCAGAAGAAAATATTCCTCTTGGAAACCCACAACTCCTCTCTAGCTTCACTTTCAGAAAGCTTCCGAAGTATCCTTACATTTTTCAACTGTTCAAACTTTCCTAACTCAAATACGAAGCCACTAATTATAGACCATAATTTGCATTATGTGGACAGATGCTGACTATACTAAAAACATGATTTCAAATTTCATAAGCAATTTTTGATATCACAAAGTTTCCTGAAAATTAAAGTCTTACATTTCCCCCAAACATACTACTACTCCATCACTCTTTTCAGTATATACAGGGTGGGGCCAAAGTAGGTTTGCAGTTGTGAGACATAAAACACAAGTTTATTCTTGTATTATTTTCCATAGGAACAAATGTAAACCTACTTTTGCCCCACCCTGTGTCATCTCTTTAAATACTAATGGTTGGACCCTTCTCTCACATAAAAATGCTGTCTTGTATCTTCCCACTTTGATAAATATCTAAGGAATAATAACAGCTACCACTTATGGCATGTCTCTTGTATGCCACTGAACTAGATAGGCATTACACACAGTAATTTTATTCTCTGAGTTTGTCAACGAGCCCCATTTTACAGAGAAGGAAATAATTCTGAGAAGTTAAACGACATGCCTTAGGACCTAAAGCTTAGGACATCCAGTTTGCAAGCTGTAAAGCTCTAACTTGAACATGGAACCCTTAAGCTCTACCATCTATGCTTTGATAGTATTTCTATATTGATTCTACATTTTGGCTAGTAATATAGTATCTATTATTGCTTTGTCAATTTCACCATAAATCCTGACATGTCCTCAATATAGTCGCACAAAAGGCTTAACTCTACTGCAAAAACATTGACTTTTCTATTATTCTAGCACAATTACTGTCATTCTATAATTGTTAACTTGGAGATTGATCTGCAGTTTTTTTATTTTTTATTTACTTATTTTCAATTTATTGATTTTAGAAAGAGGGAGAGGGAAAGGAAGAGAGGAAGAGAAACATCGATTTGTTGTTTCACTTACATACGCATTCATTGGTTTCTCCTTGTATGTGTGTATGTGCCCTAATCAGGGATGGAACCCAAAACCTTGATGGATGGGACAATGTTCTAACGAACTGAGCTACCTGGCCAGGGCTATAAGCAATTATTTTAAAATAGCAAAACTAACCTGGCCAATTTTTCCTTGTATGTAGATAACATGCTTTCAAATCCTAAAACTGTAACATATGGTAAGAAAAATGTACAACGTGCACAAACTTCCCTTTCCTGTATACCACTTTAATGTTCTTTTGAACTGACCCTAAAAACTTTTTAGATCGTTGTTGTATCTATTTAGCTGTACAAATTTTACATATTTACATAAGGGCAAAAAACCACTCACTATTAAAAAAATCATTAACACACGAGACAAGGTACAGATGGTGAATTTCCCTAGAATTGTGATAAGACAATGTGAAATATCTTACATAAAAGCAAAGTTAGCCTTTTCTAAGGGTCAGTATTCCTGATTTATATTCCATTTAATTCAAAGCATTGTAAACATACCTTGCAGTTAACAGTACTCCTATATTATATCTTTAAAGTGAGGAATTCTTACCATATGGAGATGGATTATGAGAAATTTATACAAAGTAGTATTTCTTTTTTGAAACATATTTCTATTTATTGATTTTTAGGAGAAAGTGGGAGAGGAGAGAGAAATATCGATTCGTTGTTGCATTTATTTATACATTCCTTGGTTGACTCTTGTATGTGCCTTGACTGGGGATCCTATGGGCAACCTTGGTGTTTTGGGACAACGCTCTCACCAACTGAGCTACCCGGCCAGACCACAAAAGTATTACCTCTAATAACAAAGCACAAAGTACAAATAAACAGAAAACTCAGAAAGGGAGTACAAATGTCGAGCACTGCACTTTTAGTAACGTCATGCATTCACACGGTCCTCGCATGGCGCCCTCACACCACAGCACAGGTGACGTTCTGTCCTGACTCGGAGCAGAACCCGGAGCAGAACCCGGGGCTGGGCCTTCGGTCACCGAGCAGGTAAGCAGCGCGGGCCCGGCCTGCAGCGGAGCGAGCTCCCTTCCACCTTTCCTTCCTCTACACCTACTCCCTCTTCCACAATAGACTAAGCGGAAATCAATGACACCGCCAGGAACTTAAAAAAATCTATAGTTAGAAGAGCCCATTTGAAGAAAAGCCAAAATAAATTAAAATACATATTAAGTTACCCGATAACAACATTAAAAAGCCTATATGGACTACATTGAAAAATTTCACTCATCCTTTGGTCATTGGCAGCCTCGTTCCACTAGTTTTTTTTGTTTTGTTTTTTTTTCTTTCCAGAATTCGTAACGTCCCTCATTCAACAAATAGCTCAGCACCTGCTACACCCAGGCCTTATTCCGGGCCCTGGAAACGTGACACACCGTCGGTCCTTACCTTCCAGGAGGGGGGACGGGCGGGGGGTCAGTAAATAAGGTAAGTACATGGGACAGGGCTCAGGGGCTTTCGAGAAAAATACAAAAGGGAGAGAAGGGAGGGAACGGGCGTGTCTACTGGGGGGCGAAGGGGGAGAGCCGGAGGCTGCCGCCCCGCCGAGCGCATCGCCCACAGGCAACAGCTGTCGGCGAGTCCCCGCCCGGGTCCGGGGGAGGGAAT
>NW_005871075.1:10145395-10161438 GCF_000147115.1 Myotis lucifugus | reverse complement strand
CCCGCGGCCCAGGCCCGCACCCCGGGGGGCCGGCACCTCTCGCCCCGCGACCCCAGGCGCCCGGGCGGTTGGGGCGCGGGGCGGGCTCACCTCGAACATGAGCCCCAGCAGGAAGACCATCGCCACACAGGAGACGATGTCCGCGTGATTCTGCAGGATGAATTCGTGGCTCAGGATCGGGGGGCTCTTGGTGCTCTTCCTGCGAATCGCCATGGTGAAGCCGCCGCCCGCGCTGCAGGTGCTCCGTCCGGCTCCGGTCTTCCCGCTGCTCACCGACCAGCCGCCGCCGCCGCCTCCCCCTGGCTGCTCCTCACAGCCCCGCCGCGGCCGCTCGCTGGGGCTTCACTTCCCATCCCACAGCCAGTACGCAGCCGCCGGGGCCGCCCGGAAAAAAAAAAAAAAAAAAAAAAAAGCGAGCCCACGGCGGGACGAGCATGCGCAGCAGGGAGGCGGCGCTCGCCTGTGCCGCAGTCGCCCCTGTCAGCCCACAGCGCCGCCTGGCGACCGGAGGCCGGCAATACCGGCCGGCGAGGACAGAAGCCTGCGCCAAGCAACGTGCCACCCCTGCTCCGCGCCAGACCAGGGGTTGAGGCACAAACTTCGCGAGCGGAGTGAACAGGCTAAATCCCTGGCCCGGGCGCTGACCGCCACGTGCTGTGGCGTGCAGGGCCGCAGGCATGCTTTCCCGCCCTCCTGGCTACCTTGGGCTGGGTTGTCAGTGCCTGCTTCCTTGTTGAATGTCACTTCTTTAAAAAAACAACAAATACATATATATGTATATATGTATATATATTATATATATTATATATAATGTATATAATATATATATAACATATATATATAAATTTTTTTTTTCCAGAGAGAGGGAGAGAGATATGATGAGAGAATCACCGCTCCAACCTGGGAATCCAACGGTGACCTCCTCCTGGTTCATAGATTGGCCCTCAACCACTGAGACACATCAGCTGGGCTAAGAATGCGGGTTTTTGAACCAGAATTCTGCCACTTATTATCTGTGTGATCATGAACAAGTTACGTAAACTCTATGAGTCTTGATTTCCGCATTCATTTATGCATTCATTTATTCAAAGAATATTTATTGGGTAGCTAGGCACTGGGGATACAGAACTGAATTAAAAATACAAATTAACCTATTCTGATGGGCTTTCAGTCTAGCGGTGGGAAATCTTTAAACAAGATTTAAAAAGTAGAACATGTTAAACTGAGATGAGGGTCCCAGAGAAAAATAAAGCAAGGGAATAGGGACAGTGTTGGGAAGTTGCATTTGCCTGAAGACCTCAAGGAGGTGAGGGAGCAAGCCACCTGGATATCATCTATAAAAAGATTACTGTAAGTGCCTACTTTAGCAACTAAATAGATGATTCAAGGAAAGTACTTAGTAGAGGGTTAGGGCTCTATAAATATTAGCTGTTATTGTGTTCTTCCTTTCTGGTCAAATGATTACTGGTTTCACTCACCTCCAAATCGCCTTCCAGTTTTTACATTAGACTGATGCTTCAAATAAGCTCAAAGTTTTTGGTGGTTTCCCCCATGACTAGCCCATGATGATTTGGCCCCTGCTTACTCAGACGGGCTCAAACCCTGTCTGGATAGGCCCCAATCTCCTAGTACCAGCATTACTGACTTCACACACTGTACAGCATGCGCTCTCCCCTGGCTATGTGTCTACTGCTTCTGTCCAGAATGCTTTCTCCTCTTCCCCCAGGACACTCCTACCCAGTGGTTCTCAACCTGTGGGTCGCGACCCCTTTGGTGGTCGAATGACCCTTTCATAGGGGTCGCCTAAGACTATCCTACATATCAGATATTTACATTACGATTCATAACAGTCGCAACCTTACAGTTATGAAGAAGAAACAAAAATAATTTTATGGTTGGGTCACAACATGAGGAACTGTATTCAAAGGGCCAGAAGGTTGAGAACTACTGCTCCTACCCATTACTCTAAATCTCATTCATGTGTGACCTCTTTGAAACCTTCACTGACTGCTCTCTTATAATTCAATTATATGTTTTAATAGCTTTAAGCTATAATTTATATCACATAGTTCGCCTATTTTAGGTGCACAATTTGATGGTTTTTAGTGTATTACAAAGTTGTGCAGCCATCACAATAATCTAACTTTAGAACATTTTTATTATCCCCAAAGGAAAGAGTCTTTGTTCTTGAAACTCATATGCCTGGAATGAAAGACAGATAATAGACAAATAATCGCTGATGTGATGGGTGTTTTCAAGACTTGCTTGGGGAAGGGTGCAATGGAAGGGTTCTAGGTCACTTGGAAGTTAATTATTCCATTGAAGATGAGTTTTTAAACTGAAATTGACTTTTTCATACCTTAAAATTTAATTATTTTTCACTCTTTGATGAGAAAATATCCCCACTGGTCTTTCAGCCGCATAAACCTACCATACTCTGGTCAGGCCTAGGACCTGGGGTGATCATTTGTATTTGGCAAGACAGAGGACGTGTGGTTGTCTAATTGGGTTTCGCAGGAAACAGATGCCAAAACAGACTTAGAATCATAAGAGATTTATTGACAATAACATTTGTGAAATATAAAGGGAAGAGGAGTCAGCAGGGAAAGCCTTCAGACTACAGCGCAGGTCTGACATCTGTGAAAGGAAGGAAGGAGGACTGGGCAGGAAGAGCTTCAGACTGTGTAGCAAAGTTTTGGCCGGCCCAGTGGGGAGCTCCCGTACGCTGGGCAGAAACGGTAAGTCTTTGTACCACTGATGTGCTCAGTCAGGCACTGCAAGCTCCTACCCTGCATGCTTGCCCTCTTCTGTTAGGCACCATCTCCATAGCTCTCTATTGGGCTCTGCTAACCACTCTTTTGGTTTAGGAACAATCTGTTCTTTTTGCAGTAAGGATCATCTCAATGTGGCAGGGAGAGCTCAGGCAATGGGTAATTGGCCCATGAGATCTGTACAGGTTCTACACGGCATCTTGGGAGCTTTGTTCACCTGGATGTGCTCAATGACCAGAGAATCTACATCTACACCCTTAAGTCCAGCATGATTCTCTGCATTTTTAAGCATGTGCAGCAAAAATTCAGCACTCTTTTTGGGCCACTGGCCCTGCGTCCAGCCCCTGTTTGGCCTGGGCACACCTACCAACTCCACCACTGTAATGACAGAATGGCACACGATGCTTCTGTAAAGTGACATCCTTTAGATAATCGGTGGCTTTTGGGATATGCATACCCTTGATGACCTGGGTAGTTTCATGAGTGTTTGTAAAGTTTCCTGGGTCAAGTGAATAGCAAACCATTTTCAGAGGTCACCTCAGGCCACTCACAGGAAGAGTAGGACTATTTCTTTATCCCTCTTGTTTCTTTGTTTCAGTTTGGTCTCATTTTTCCTTATTGTAAATAGATGTTATTTACATGGCAGAGAATACGGTCACTTTAGGTTCTATCAGAACAATACCCAGGAAAGACTTAGACTAGGTTGGCTTGGTTGCTTGATCATTTCTGGGTCAACCTTTGTGGCCCACTTTAGTCACATGCTTTTCCCTATGGGTAGGGTGAGTCTATTACCAGAAGTTGTGGAGGAAGGGGTTTGGGGTAAATAAGAACATGAACCATCTGGTGGACAGGTTCTGGATGTAGAGGAAGAGCAGGAGGTGGTTGGATCAGAGGAGGTAAAAAAAAAAGAGTAGCATGAACACAAGTGAATGAGCATAATAGATGGGTGGAGTGACTTGTATTTGAGGCAACGACCAAGAGCTATGGAGATGTATGGTGGGGTGGATATCTGAAATAACCTCAGCAGACACAGAGGAAGGAAGGGGTCTTAGTTTGAATTTGTTATGCTTTCAAGAGGGTCCTAAAATGCGTCAGCATTTCCTGGGGGGTTGGCACATGCTGGACACAGCAGCTTATTTAGGATGGCTTCAAAAGGCAGCTGGGCACTTCCAGCTGCCAGGAAGCACGCAGTACATCACTTTCACCTGAGGAGAATGAATCATTCTCTTTTTGCATCATTCTGTGCAAAATGCTTTCGTAAATGGCTTCTATAATTAGAAGGTCTTATGCCTCAGGGAATTTGTAACTGGTTGAACTGAGCTGATATCTTGTAGCCATCAAAAAATGATGTATGGCTCATTGCCTAGTAGAATCAAGGTCTTAGGGTGGTGGCCAAAGATTCTTTGGAACTGTTTTCTTGATTGCATCAGCCCAAGACAAAGCTTACAACATAAATGAAAAAGCTAACATGTAGACAATTCTTTGCAGTCCCCCAAGCACTGTTGATATATATTAGTAATTTTAACCTTATATTAACCTGGAACATAATGTTATCCCTATTTCAAATAAGGAAATAGAGGCTCTGTAAAATAAGTTGTTTAGGATTTTACAACTATTGAATTTTAACTCCCAAGGTGAAGAATGTGAATTTAATCTTAGAAAGTTACGGTAAGAATTTATTAAAGAATAAAGATGGCACTTTTTTGGAGCTTAAATGGTACAAGTCAAAGTGAAATAATCATAGAGGAATATGTGAATATATTATTGACGACAATGACTAAATAATAGCAACTAGTATTTACTGGGTGCAAAGGGTTGTACTAAACACTATGAACACTTAATACTCATAACAACAAGTTGAATTGCTATCATTTCTTTTCGACAGATGAGGAATATTATTACTAAACTGTTGCTATCACCACCACCATGACAAATGGAAACAGGAATAGACCATGTATACAGAATTCAATTACTAGTAGTTTATTTTAATTGGGGAAATGAGCACTAGCTCAGGGAAGGAAAGAGAATGGGATAAGTCCCTGAGACTAAGACAAATGATAGCCTTTGTCCCTGTGAAGCAAGCCACTCACATTTCCTAGGCAATTTATCAGTCCTCTGAGCATCACTCATACCCACCAGCATTTTCTTTGGTCGTCAAATTGAATCCACATCCTCAAACTGTAGTGTAAATATTGCTCTACTAAGTGGAGTGGGGATTAAAAGAAATAGGAGTGATTCAGGACCAATGCAGCTTCGGGCATGGGATAATGGTGATGCTATTTATCCAAATGGTGAGTTGCGAAGGGTGGTAATTAGGAATATAAAATTGTGGAATAAGAAAAGAGTTGGTTTTAGATGTATTGAGTTTCTTCACATTGATGTCTGGACTTTGGGAGACAGCCAAATGAAGAATTCCTGCAGATAGCAAAAGATTTAGGCCTGGGGTTTTGGTGAATGGTTCCAGCTCAAGCACACATCTGGAAATTATTCAGCATGGTGGTAATGGTTAACACCACTAACGTGGTTAGATCTTTGAGGTGGTGAATAACAAGAAAGGAGATCAATGTATCCAGTCTTGGGGGTTCCCATGGCAAAGGGAATAAAGGGGACCAAGAACTTATGTATATTGCATTTAATAGCAATGATTTTCAGTGTGTTTTTCAAACAATAATTTCCATGAAGTCTCCATATAATCTGAATGATGAGACTTTTATGCTCACAATATTCTTTCACTCTATAGTCCTAATAACTGATTTATTTTAGGTTTAAATGCTATTGCATGAAATGTGATGGTCCAAAGGATAGTTATTCCTTTGAAGTTGAAATTCATTAAAAACATACTAAATGAGACAATAAAATGGGAAAGAAAAATAATAATTATATTCAAGAACTGAATTCCAAGAAAAAATGTTGCAAGACTAGCTTCTAGGAAGCCAAGCAAAAAGTGAACATGGTGAATTAACTAGATATTGTCCCACGTAGGGATTTTGAAACAGGGTAATTATCACTCTCGCATGGATCTTCCCTAACCTGGAGGTTCTGATGAATGAGTCTTGTGTGGGGTCTGGTAAGTAGTGTGTGTTTTGAAAGTTCTTCAAGTGATTCTGAGAATTAGTCCAATTTGACAAGCACTAGTCTAACAAAGGAAACATACTGACCATAAAAAAATATTTTGTTTTTATTGATTTTGAGAGAGGAAGGGAGAGAGGAACTGAACCACTATTCAGTTCACAGGACAGAAACAGTTTTATTCCAGCCCTTAAATCTGAGATTTCGTGCCATGGACACTGAACATCAATAGTAAGACAGGAAGGGAGAGAGATAGAGAGTTAGAAACATCGATGAGAGAGAAACATCGATCAGCTGCCTCCTGCACATCTCCTACTGGGGATGTGCCTGCAACCCAGGTACATGCCCTTGACCGGAATCGAACCCGGGACCCTTCAGTCCGCAGGCCGACGCTCATATCCACTGAGCCAAACCGGTTTCGGCGACAGAAACAGTTTTATTCCAGCCCTTAAATCTGAGATTTCGTGCCATGGACACTGAACATCAATAGTAAGACAGAGCTGTCCTCAATATCATTAAGAAAAAACAGGGAGAGGTTTTATATGTAGGTACCTCATTCTAACCTTGGATAAAGAAAAAACCAATACAATACTTATTATAATTGATGTAGGAAAAGAACTGATGGAAAAATGACATTCCTTGGCCCTCTTCAGACATTCTGGTTCAGTAAATCTGGGTAGGCACCAGAAATTTGCATTTGTAATAAGTGCCATAAAAGTGGTCCAAGACCACATTTTTGCTCTGAGAGAATGCATGGTTGACAATATTTCTCAGTTTCAGGTTTAGAAATAAAATCTTGAGATATCCCACTTGTGATAGGCATTTTTTGCAATTTAAAAAAAAAATGAAGCAGGAGAAGGAAGCATGATCAATCTACTTCCACAAAGTAGGCTGGGAGAACTTCTGTGGTGTAAGAGAACTTCTTCTAGTGAAAACTTTTCTTCAATCCTTGGAAAAATCTAAAACGTAGGTTGCATCACATGCCAAGAGAATAGATGTTAGTCTCACCTTAAGAGGAAAAAGTTGATTCTCAGTGGATTCAAATCTTAAAGAATCATAGGGAAAAAAATGGGAAAACTAATTGACTAGTAGTCTTCTCGTAGGGATTCTTTTTTAAAAAAAATATATCTTATTGATTTTTCACAGAGAAGAAGAGAGAGGGATAGAGAGTTAGAAACATCAATGAAAGAGAAATATCGATCAGCTGCCTCCTGCACACCTCCTACTGGGGATGTGCCCGCAACCAAGGTACATGCCCTTGGCCGGAATCGAACCTGGGACCTTTCAGTCCGCAGGCCGACGCTCTATCCACTGAGCCAAACCAGTCAGGGTGGGATTCTTTTTTTAAAAATACTTTTGTTTTTATTGATTTTGAGAGAGGAAGGGAGATAGATAGGAACATCAATGAGAGAGACAGAAGATGAAGATATGCAGAGAAGACAAAGTGATGACATGAATGTAGATACTGTTGAGTAAACAGAAAATGGGTAAGCAGAAGCTATGAGTAATCCAAACCTACTCCGTGTATTGAATGGGAGATAAAGGCCGGGGTGACAGAAACAAAAAGGAATGAAATCACCATAGTGGTTGGGGACAAACTCTTGCTGTTGAGGCGGCAACAAAATGATTCCTAAATTGTGTGTGTACTCCAGCCTGTGTGAAGCATGGCTGTGTGTCAGGTTGGTTCCTGTGAGCTTTGTGTGTTCCCATGAGATTCTTCTTATTCCTAAAACCTCAGCCCACAACTATATAGTCTAACCCAGGGGTCGGCAAACTTTTTGACTCGAGGGCCACAGTGGGTTCTTAAACTGGACCGGGGGGCCGGAAACAAAAGCATGGATGGAGTGTTTGTGTGAACTAATATAAATTCAAAGTAAACATCATTACATAAAAGGGTACGGTCTTTTTTTTCCTTCAGTTTTATTTATTTCAAACGGGCCGGATCCGGCCCGTGGGCCATAGTTTGCCCACGGCTGGTCTAACCACATAAATTAGTTTCCCAACCACGTGATGCTCTGCCCTATCTGTTTATGTGCATATGCTGTTCCAAGTGAACAATTCTCACCTCCCAAATACCCCTAACTTCTGGCTGCCACCTGCTCATCGTTTAAGACTGAGCTCAGGCTTCTTGCATCTTTCTACAACCCAACCAGGTTAGACTCTTCCTTTACTCCAAACATGGCACTGCATATTGTATGTGTGTCCCCACAACCAGAATATGCGTTTCTTTAGAGGGCAGGGATGCTGTTTTGTTCCCTTTTTTATCTCCAGTGCCTGATCCAGTCCCCAGCACAAAGTGGATACTTAACGAATGCCATTGTTTTTGTTCAAGTTCCGTTGCCTTGACATTTTCAATAACCAATACGTTTGATAGCCTTTCATTATCACCCCTCTCCCAATAGGTCTACTTGCAGCTTAAAGTGTACCATGGTACTTCAGACAGTGATATGGAATCATGGCTTTGTGCATGAGATTTCCTCAGTTCTGAATGCCCTTCTCATCCCTGTTCCCTAACTCCCTCCAAGAATGGAAGCAGGAAGACCAAAGTTAAGGGCTGCTGCAGTAGTGCAGGAGAGAGATGATGATGGCTTGGACTAAGGAGTGCTGGTGGAGTAAGAGGGAGTGAGCAATTCTAGAGGCGGAATAGTCAGTACTTGGTAAAGAATTGGGAATGAGATGAGGGAGGGGGCATAACAATGACAATTAGGTTTTCTGATTTGATCAGAAAGAATGGAGAAGCAAGTTACTAGTAAGAGGTAACTAAACATTCAAATTTCTATATAATCAGATATCTTGTCTAGATTTTGCTGATATGTGCGATACTTAGGGAATGGGAATACTGATTTTTTTCTTTTTTGGTGCTGGTGTTGGGGAGGATATTTATAGTTATTTTTTAATTTTCCATTTTATTTTATTTTTCTAATATATATTTTATTGATTTTTTACAGAGAGGAAGGGAGAGGGATAGAGAGTTAGAAACATCGATGAGAGAGAAACATCGATCAGCTGCCTCCTGCACACCCCCTACCGGGGATGTGCCTGCAACCAAGGTACATGCCCTTGATGGGAATCGAACCTGGAACCCTTCAGTCCCCAGGCTGACGCTCTATCCAGTGAGCCAAACCGGCTAGGGCAATTTTCCATTTTAACCATTTCAAGTATACCATTCAGTGGCATTAAGTACATTCAATTGTTTGTGTACAATCATGACCATCATCTATCTCTAGAATTTTTTTCATCCTCCCAAACTGAAATTCCTTACCTACTAAACAATAATTCCCCACTTCTCCCTTCCCCCAATCCCTGGCATCTACCATTTTACTGTCTCTATGAATTTGACTACTCTGGGTACCTTATACATGTGGAATCATATAATATTTGTCCTTTTGTGATCGGCTCATATCACTTAGTGCAGTGGTTCTCAACCTTCTGGCCCTTTAAATACAGTTCCTCATGTTGTGACCCAACCATAAAATTATTTTCATTGCTACTTTGTAACTGTAATGTTGCTGTTATGAATCGTAATGTAAATATCTGATATGCAGGATGGTCTTAGGCGACCCCTGTGAAAGGGTCATTTGACAGCCAAAGGGGTCGCGACCCACAGGTTGAGAACCGCTGACTTAGTGTAATGTCTCAAGTTTCATTCATGTTGTAGCATATGTCAGAATTTCCTTCCTTTTTAAGGCTCAATACTATTCCAGTGTATGTATACACAACATTTTTATTTATTCACTCATCTTTCAATGGACACTTGGGTTGCTTCCACTATTTGGCTATTATTTTATTTTTATTTTTTTAAAATATATTTTATTGATTTTTTTACAGAGAGGAAGGGAGAGGGATAGAGAGTTAGAAACATTGATGAGAGAGAAACATCGATCAGCTGCCTCCTACACACTCCCTACTGGGTATGTGCCCGCAACCAAGGTACATGCCCTTGACGGGAATCAAACCTGGGACCCTTGAGTCCGAAGGCCGACGCTCTATCCACTGAGCCAAACCTGTTAGGGCTATTTGGCTATTATTAATGATGCTGCCAGGAACCTGGGTGTACAAATATCTGCTCCAGTCCCTGTTTTCAATTCTTTTGGGTATATACCCAGAAATGGAATTGCTGGATCATATGGCAGTTCTATGTTTAAGTTTTTGAGGAACCACTATATTGTTTCCATGGACGCCACACCATTTTACATTCCCACCAGAAATGCACAAGAGTTCCAATTTCTCCATATCCTTCCTAACACCTATTTTCTTTTTCTTTAAAAAAAAAAAAAATAATAGCCATCCTAATGGGCATGAAGTGGCACCTCATTGTGGTTTTAATTTGCATTTCCCTAATCATTAGTAATGCTGAGCAACTTTGCATGTGTTTATTGGCCATTTGTATACCTTTCTTTGGAGAAGTTTCTATTCAAGTCCTTTGCCCAATTTTGAATTGGGTAGCTTGTTTTTTGTTGTTGAGTTCACAATTACTTTGTAATATGGAAAGGTTTCAGGAACACAACAGGTCTCTAGGGCAGTGATGGCGAACCTGACACGCGTGTCAAAGGTGACACGCGAACTTATTTTTTTGGTTGATTTTTCTTTGTTAAATGGCATTTAAATATGTAAAATAAATATCAAAAAAATAAGTCTTTGTTTTACTATGGTTGCAAATATCAAAAAATTTCTATATGTGACACAGAACCAGAGTTAAGTTAGGGTTTTTCAAAATGCTGACACGCCGAGCTCAAAAGGTTCGCCATCACTGCTCGAGGGCATGAGAGTAGGTGTTCAGAATAGTATGAAAATGCTAGGGTCTTGGGGAAAAGGGCAGAAAGAGGGAGTTAAAAAATATTAAAAGTCTTATCTTAGGAAAGAGTACAGAAATACATTCTCAGGATTTTGAGCTCATTTTAGTAATGTGATTTGATAACCTTGTGGGTTAAATAAGCATTGGTGGCCACACTGAGAACCTAACCACTACTTAAGAACATTACTTATATAAAAATGCACTGTCTTATAATCCTCTAATGAAAAGAATTGGTATAAGTGGAATACTACGCTGCTATAAAAAGGAACAGACACCAGGGGGATGAGGTGATGAGTGGGAGGTGGGGGGGAGGCAAGGGGGTATAAGGACACACATGTAATACCTTAATCAATAAAAGAATTGGTATATAATTCATATACTGTATATGTTTATGACTATTTCTATACTAAAACCTAAACGAGGAAAGTAAGTTGGTTATACTCATGGATTACAAAAATAATTATTATATAATGGTTTTAGCTGGGAATATAATATTTTTTAATTACCCAAAGTTGATATACATAAATCACTTGTGGAATCTATAATAATAAAAGCATAATATGCTAATTAGACTGGACAGCCGGACGACCTTCCAGACGAAGCCGGGGCCAAGGCAAGCTGCTGCGGCTGCGAGGGCCGAGCCCCTTGCACAGCTTTCGTGCATTGGGCCTCTAGTATCATTATAAGAAAGTAAACACGATAAAGGGCTACAGAATACATAATCATGATATAATCGACAGAAACATGAAAACAAACCTATCATCTGAAGATATAGACAAGGGTTGCAGAAAAGGAAGGGTTACATAGAAATTACTAAAGCAGCTAGAGAACACAGTACCACTGGCCACTGGTAATAGGTAACCAATCTCCAAGAATAATATCCAGTTTAAATTATATAAGTTTTATTATTTTTAAAGTAATCATTTTACTTAATCAATTGTAAGTGGATAAACTATTGGTTCCTGAATATTTGGTAAAATGTTACATGATCTAGGTTAGATAAATATTTTATATCATAGATGTAAAGTATAATTTATATATTTGAAAACGACATTATTTTAAAGTATATCCGGAGTTATTTTAAATGTTATATACTCTATAATCTCCATAAATAATTAATAGTTAAGAAAACATACCATTCTCTAAAAACAAAACAACAGAACTTTCACTAATATGAAACTAAAGATGAGCTTTCCATTTCTTGTCAGGATCCATGTTGCTAACTGTGGAAAGAAAGAGTAAAATTTTAACAGTGGATAAGCAAATTCACTGGATTTTAAATTATTTTCTGGCTAAAAAAAGCATTCATTCCTAAAATAATTTTGTTGCTCAATATAAAGTTGGTATTTTTTTTTTTTTGTATATTTAAGAACAATGATGAAGCTTCTACACAAAATTCAATCTTTGAACCAGTTGATTTTAAGGATAAAACCTTTATAAAGATTCTTAATTTGACAAATTAACGTAACACTAATAAACAATTGTAGAATTACTGCTTTAATATCTTTGAGTTTACTACCTTTAGGACTGCTAAAACCTTTAGCTGTTCCCAAATCTTCTACATGTAAAATTCTTCGTAGATCTTGTGGTCTAGGAGAAGAGAAGCTATTTTCCACTACATGCCTTTGACTGTCATTCTGGTGGGTGAGGTCTGGAACCTCTAAGCAAGATTCTAATTCCTGTGCGAGTGTTTGGTTCCCACGTGTGGCCCACTGGCTTTCATTATTGACCCTTTCTAGTGCCTGTCTCTTTAACTTATAGTGATATTCAAGGGAGGACTCTAATGGGTGTTATTTTTCCTGAAAGGAACTAGTTCATTTGTAAAAAAAAAAAAATTTAAATGCTGGCAGTAAAAGAAAATTTAGAAGTATACTTACATATCATTCCATCTTTTTCTAATTTTTTCAAATGAAGCAAGAGATTACGTTCAGCCACGATATGTAAATTCTCAGGAGTATTCTTAAAAAAGAGAAAGAAAACATTTTTTTTTTTAAAAAAAGGGACAGAGTTAATCCTTTTGAAACTTAAAGAAATGCAACAAAAGGAGAAAATTTTAACTTAAATTCATTTAAAAATTTTCATTTGATTGTTGACACTATTACAAATGTCTCCTGTTAAATTCACTTTTATATAGTAATAGCCAAAACTATTTCAGCTTGTACATGTCTTGCTTCAGGCACTGTATTCTTATTTATATTTCTATAGATCAGCAGTTCTCAACCTGTGGGTTGCGACCCCTTTGGGGGGTCAAACGACCCTTTCACAGGGGTCACCAAAGACCATCGGAAAACACATATATAATTACACATTGTTTTTGTGATTAATCACTATGCTTTAATTATGTTCAATTTGTAACAATGAAAATACATCCTGCATATCAGGTATTTATATTACGATTCATAACAGTAGCAAAATTACAGTTATGAAGTAGTAATGAAAATAATTTTATGGTTGGGGGTCACCACAACATGAGGAACTGTATTAAAGGGTCGCGGCATTAGGAAGGTTGAGAACCACTGCTATAGATAGAAGAGACTGTAAGTTCCATAAAGATGATAGTATGGTTTGTTTACTACTGAACACCAGAGCTTAGCATAATGGCACACAGTAGGAGCTAAATATTTTATGAATGAATAAATGTAAAAATTATCCTAGATAGCTTTGATGATACTACATACATTGGCCCTATGGTTTATTTATTAGGTTATATGATGATAACTTTTCACATTTAGTTTTCATCCTGGATACTTTTTTGGGACTTCTCTTAAACATTAATGTTTACAGTGCATTGTATCATTGACTCTCTTCTCTCTTTTTGTTAATACTCACCTGAGGATATTTTCTCCATTGATATTAGAGAGTGAGAAGGAGGGAGGGAGGGGTAGAGAGAGAGAGAGAAACATCAACGTGAAAGAGACACATTAATTGGTTGCCTCCCGCATGCGCCCCAACCAGGGCTGGAGATTGAACCTGCAACCAGTTTCATGCCCATGTCCAGGAATCAAACCCAAGACCCTTCAGTGCAGGGGCTGATGCTCTAACCATGAAGCCACAGTGGCCAGGGCTCTTTTCTTTTTTACTAACCCAACTTGCTACAGCACTATCACGCATTGATTCCCAAATATAAACCTCTAACCCTAAACTCCCCTTTAAGCTCCAGTACCATATCCTATCTCCACCAGTGTGATCTTCTAGAACAGGGGTGGGCAAACTTTTTGACTCGAGGGCCACAATGGGTTCTTAAACTGGCCCGGAGGGCTGGAACAAAAGCATGGATGGAGTGTTTGTGTGAACTAATATAAATTCAAAGTAAACATCATTACATAAAAGGGTACGGTCTTTTTTTTTTTTTTTTAGTTTTATTCATTTCAAACGGGCCGGATCCGGCCCGTGGGCCCACGGCTGTTCTAGAATGCATTATGTGACTCCCTTGCCCAAGATCTTTGAGTGATTGGTCATTCCCAGGTTTCTGGCTAAAGCTCAAATTTGTTAGCATGGCAATCAAGGCTTCTCATGACCTGATTATGCTTGTCTTTCCCGACTCATTTCCTGGGCCTCCCTTCCTGACCATCTATGCATTCATATGTGGTTTCTTCATGGGATTTCAAACACACACAATGCTCTTTTATTACTCCGTGTTTAAACACATCTTTCCTTGTTTAGATCCAATTAAATGATTTAAGTTTCTGAAGCTTTTCCAGAGAAGCCTCATTATCTTACACCTTCATCGGCAGAATTTATCCCTCCTTCCTTGTGCCCTGACATATTGTACATAGGCCTTGGAGGAAGCCTGTTGTGATAGAAACAAGATTTGAATATCTGACATCTGACACTTGAGTATGTGACATCTGCTAGTTTTGTGCCCTTGAAAAAGTTACTTAACTTACACTTTCTGAGTCAGTTTAAAAAATATTTTTATTGATTTGAGAAGAGGAAGAGAGAAACATCAATGATGAGAGAGAATCATTGATTGACTGCCTCCTGCATACCTTCCACTGGGGATAGAGCTCGAAACCTTGGCATGTGCCCTGACTGGGAGTCGAACCGTGACCTCCTGGTTCATAGGCTGACTCTCAACCACTAAGCAACACTGGTCAGACCTGTGTTGGTTTTTTATTCTATTAAGCTGGAATAATTGTATCTTTATGCAGTAAAAATTTGAGGTATTTGAATTAGGTGCCTCAAATCACATTTGTTAAGGTAAAGCATTTAAATAGTGTCTACCACATAAAAATGTGCTAAAAAATGGGAGCTATTATGATAGTATTACAAGTATGTGTTGTTTTAAATATATTTTAATGATATATTTTATTGATTTCAGAGAGGAAGGGAGAGGAAGAGAGATAGAACCATCAATGATGAAAGAGAATCATTGATCAGCTGTCTCCTGCAAGCCCCACACCAGGGATTTAGCCCACAGCCCGGGCGTATGCCCTGACTGGGAATCAAACCATGACCTCTTGGTTCATAGGTCGACGCTCAACCACTGAGCCAAGCTGGCTGGTGTTTTTTATTTTTTTTATTTTTTAAATGTGTACTTTTCCTTTCCA
This sequence comes from Myotis lucifugus, assembly GCF_000147115.1. Lineage (NCBI taxonomy): Eukaryota > Metazoa > Chordata > Mammalia > Chiroptera > Vespertilionidae > Myotis > Myotis lucifugus. The sequence goes on along the minus strand of NW_005871075.1, from coordinate 10,146,253 downwards.
TCAACACAACTTTGTGTTGAACATGAATTGAGTCCTTTGAGGGCAGGAATCTGTAGCCATTTTTATATCTCTGTTTTAGTCCGTGTATGGCACATGAAAGGCAGTCAATAAATGTTTGCTGAATGAATAAATCCTTTGCAATACTTAATGCCATTCTATATGCAACAGGTATTTCACACATAAACACAGTGAATACACAACTGAATACAATTCTGAATGCTAAACCAGTATTTAGGCATGGGCAGATACTTGATGATGACTCATCTGTGAGAGTTATCAGAGTTCTGTCTGTACTTACAATAGAAAAAAAGCCCAAAAGCCCTAGCTGGTTTGGTTCAGTGGATAGAGCATCGGCCTGCAGACTGAAGGTCCAAGGTTCGATTCTGATCAAGGGCACATGCCTGGGTTGTGGGCTCGATCCCCAGTAGAGGGCATGCAGGAGGCAGCCGATCAATGATTCTCTCTCATCACTGATGTTTCTCTCTCTCTCCTTTCCTGTCTGAAATCAATAAAAAAATATGTATATATGAAAAAAGAAAAAAAAAACCAATGTACTAAAATGAATAGTCTCAAGTGACTCTAGTCTAGTATTATGAGGGAATGAACTCTTTCACAGAATTTAAATATTTACATTATCCTTTTTCCAATGGCAGTCTTTTATCCTTAGCCATTTTATAACCCTTAATGTTTTTTTCTTTCCTTCCTTCCTTCCTTCCTTCCTTCCTTCCTTCCTTCCTTCCTTCCTTCCTTCCTTCCTTCCTTCCTTCCTTCCCTCCCTCTCTCCCTTCCTTCCTTCTCTTTTTCTTCCTTCTCTTTTTCTTTCTTTCTTTCTCTCTCTCTCTCTCTTCTTTTCTTCCT
>NW_005871075.1:10076746-10145295 GCF_000147115.1 Myotis lucifugus | reverse complement strand
TCCTCCTCCTCCTCCTCCTCCCCCTCCCCCTCCTCTTCTCTCTCTGTCTGGTGTCTCTCTCTCTCTCTCTCTCTCCTTCCTTCCTCTCCCATCCTCCTTTCCTTCCTTCCTTTACCCCTCCCCTCCCCTCTCCTCTCCCTTCCTTCCTTATCATCCCTCCCTTTTTAAAACAAAGCACACTGAGTGATGATCTTTTTTTTTTTTGATAATTTGGGCCTTTAGGATATTAAGGCCCCTGCCTAAATGTAATTGGCCCCAGCTCATCTTCATGTATCTTCTGGCTGTAGATTGTGGTAGTGGGAGTTTTTAAACCCAGGTAATCGAACACCAAAGTCTACATTCTTAAGCTCTAAGCTATACTGTCTATTCAGCTGGTGTCTAATAAACATTTGTTGAAAAACTGAATTATACTAATCGAATGCCACATACTAGTAGTGCTGCCATATAGTGATGTGCTCAGATGCCATCGCAGTGAGGGGTTCTCTCTATGCACTAAATTTCTCTACTCATGTTCTTTACATGTACTTTTTCCATTGTCAGGCATCGCTGGTAGTCCTCACTGCTGTATCCCAGTGTCTTTCTCGAGCAGATTGCCTCTTCTCACTTACAACAGGTAATCAAGATGGCTAGACCAACATGCAAGTCATTCCAAAACTTCATCATCATGCTGTTGGGAACCATCTGCTACAGAATGAAGTATATGGTTTAATGGTGGCTCAGAATGGTTATTTTGACCAGGTTTTGTTTAACTTCTGTGTTCTAGGAAGTTGAGGTTTCAAAACTATACAAGTGGCATTACTTATAAAATTAACAGACTTATTCTGTCCTGGGAGGTGATAAGTTTTTTTATACCTATAGTTTATTAAATAGATTATTCTAATAAAATTGTGGTTATGTACAAATAAGATTAAAAAATTACCTTGTAAATAATTTTTACAAGCTCCATTACTGTAAATGATTTATCAGAATTTTCATGAAATACTTGAAGAATCTGCTGTTCTCGAGTATTTCTGTGAGAAATGTATTGTTGAATTTTAGCTTCAGCATTATGGATTACAGGGCCATGTCCTGAATTAGAATAATTATAAAAATTATTTCAACCAGATAAAAAATATTAAGTATAACTGGAATTCATTCATTTTATTTAAAAAGAATTCACATGATGTATTGAAACAGCACACTAAATACACAACAAATAAGAATTATTTGGAAAACTATATAGATATAAGACTTAAAAATTACCTACAATGACAAAACACATTAGACAATTACATCAAAACTATATAAAATGCTACTGTGTACATTAAAAAGTATAAAATAAAAATATAGCAATAGTAACAGGAACAACAGTAATGATAGGTAATATTTATGTAGTACTTATTTTTTTTCCTTTTAATCTTTATTGTTCAAAGTATTACATAGGTCCTCCTTTCCCCCCCCCCATTAACCTCTCAACCCTCTCCTGTCCTCCTTTTACTCCCCAGGCCCACACCACCCCATTGTGTGTCCACAGGTTATGCATATATGCATACAAGTTCATTGGTTGATCTCTTCCCACCCACCTATAGAGTTCTTATTATTTGCCAGGCCTGCTCTAAATGCTATATATTATTTTTTACAAGAATCCCAAGAGGTAGGTACTATTATTATCCCTTTTTGGTAGCAGAAACTGAGGTATAAGGAGAGTATCTAACCTGCCCACGGTCACACAGCTAAGGAGTGGAGCTGGGATTCTGACCCAGGAGCTTTCACCCACTCGTCTCTTACCACTGTGCTACACTTACCTATAGAACAGTGGTTCTCAACCTTCTGGCCCTTTAAATACAGTTCCTCATGTTGTGACCCAACCATAAAATTGTTTTCGTTGCTACTTCATAACTGTAATGTTGCTACTGTTATGAATCGTAATGCAAATATCTGATATGCAGGATGGTCTTAGGCGACCCCTGTGAAAGGGTCGTTCGACCACCAAAGGGGTCACAACCCATAGGTTTGAGAACCGCTGCTATAGAAGATTGAAAAGGGGAATGTAAAAGTAGCTTCAGGGAAGTGACGCTATTAAAAATTCACAGGAATCACAGTAAAAATTTAAGAATCTTTTGTATAGGCTTGTAATTCAGAAATGTTGACAACCCGGATAAAGTTATATTGAAATTTACATGCTCTTTTAACACAGTGTAAATTAATATATTACATAAGTCTGCCAGAGGGATGTTTAAAATATGTGAGGAAAAGAAATGCAGAAGCAGGCTAACCTATTATCGTGTAATAAGCACGAGCACCAGGGTGCTGTTAGAATACTGACCCTCATTTACTAGCTGCCAGGCCGCGAAAGTCTCTGAACTGTTTCTTTAGCTGTGCAATAAGGATGCCACTACCTACTTCACTGGGTTTTTGTGAGGACCACAGCTCGCTGGAAAGGTCCCTGCAGGTACCTATGGGGAGCAGGCTTTAATATATGGTAGCTATGGCTACGGAACATAATTTACATATAAGCTCCTGCTGTGCTAATAAGCCAGTTCACTGGATTCACTAAAATGAACACTCTACGGGCCTTTCCTAGGCAGCCTCTCATTAGCTTTGCTTGAATGTGAGTGCACCAATTCTCTTTGCTTTAAAAATAGCTGTCAGCTTCCATTCCTTTTATGTCATAATACTAGAGGCCCAGTGCACGAAATTCGTGCGGGGGGGGGGGGGGTCCCTCAGCCTGGCCTGTGCCCTCTCACAGTCTGGGAGCCCCGCCATCGACTGCCCTGTAGAGGGAGGCCCCGCCCGCTGGTCGGTGGCCTGGCCCTGCCTCCTTGGGGTGATCGACTGAGGAGCCTCCTTCCCCCCTATCCCCAATCGATCGCCTGGGCCTCCCTCTGTGGGGTGATCGTGGGGCGATGGCGGGGCCTCCCGACCAATCGCATCGCACCTGCCTTAGCTGGCCTGGCACCAGTGCATGCCATAGTGTGGTCATCGAACTCCAGATGGTTGTTCTGCTGTTTGGCCGTTTGGTCGATTTTTGTATTATGCTTTTATTATTATAGATTAATCCAAATGCCCAGGGTACGTTTTCTACCTCCTCAGCAGTAGAAACTCATGAGAGAATAGGAGGGTAGTAAAGATACTGTATTTTCAGATCTTTCCATGGCTCTTTGGTTAGGAACAAGTTAGAAGGACTTAAAAAATTAAGTAATCTAGTCTTTTTTCCCTTCTGGGCCCTATTGTTGGGTCCCTGTGTGTTTCTTAGCTTTCAGGATGGAGTGGAGATTCATATTGCAGAGCAGTGCAGTGACAACTGAGATACTAATGACAGATTTCTTTTCCTGGATAATCTAGATAAATATACGATTTTACAGCTCATATGGAAGATACTACTGCAATAGTGTGAGTTAAAACAACTAAAAGCTCAGAGGTCAAATGTTACCCATGGTTACATGGCTAAAATGTGGTCCATGACAGAAATCAGATTAACAAAATTGAAGATCACTTATGGAATGAAAAAATTTTCTTGTTCCTCTGTAAGTTATTTTCCTTGTTTAATAGTTCCATTAATAGTTGTTCAGATATTAAAAAATAACCCTCATATGTTTATAAAAAGTCATTAATATAAATTGTGGCCTTTTAAAAAATATTGCATGGCTAGACAGTAGCTAGGGCTATAATTTAAAGAAGCAGTTTACATGTCTGACTTCAAGGCCAAAAACACAAAGAAACCCCCCCCACACACACACATCAAAATGAATCTTTCTTATCATCTGACACAAATGGTTTACCAGATTTAAAAATTACCCACCTGGATATATAATACCAGCTTTGATTTTCAGTAACTTTTTTAGGGAGTTCATATAATCATAGAGGTCTTCAAATACAGTTGTTCCTTCCCCTAGGATGCAATCTCCAGAAAAGAGAGCATTTTCCTCCTCTAAAAGTAGAGCCATATGATCATCAGTGTGGCCAGGTGTGTATATAACTCTGGTTAAAAGAAGAAACAGAAATAATCATGAACTCTTAAGCTTAGAAAAAATTTTGAGAAGCAAATTATTCTATGCTTTCCTCTGAACAAGACACTAATAAATAATGTCAGTAAGTTAAAAAGCTTTTTCTCTTGTCACTCACTTAAAATTATCACCAGATATTTTCTCCCTTTAATAAAATCAAATTTCTCACTCTGAAGTACAAATTTAATACTTTCCCCACATTTTTTCTTATTTTATAAGTAATGAATATGGCTTACAACAAGTTTGGCGGGGGGGGAAAGGAAAGTACTTATAGTAGATAAAAATCACCAATCTTTCTACTACTTAGAGATAGTGCTTTTATTTTTTAAGAACATATATATTTTTTGCCTTGGCCGTTGCTGCTCAGTGGTTAGAATGCTGGCCTGCACACTGAAGGTTTGCGGGTTCAACTCCCAGTCAAGGCCACATACTTGGGTTGCAGGTTCACTCCCCAGCCTCATTGAGGCACGTGTAGGAGACAGCCAATCTATGTGTTTCTCTCACATCATGCTTCTCTCCTTCCTCCTCATTAGCAACTAAAGGCTCAGTATTTTCAGTGGATACTCTGCCAAACACTTAAAGTCAGATAACTGCACGACTACTTAACCTATCCCAGAGCATAGAAAAAGAAGGAAAAGTTATGAATCCCAAACCTGACAAAGGTTGCACAAAAAGAAAACTATTGCCTGATCTCACTAATGAATAGTTATAAAAATCTTAACTAAAATATTAGCAAATAGAATCCTAGAACATATTTAAAAATAATATCATGATCAAGTACAATTTATTAAAAAAAAGTCAGATGTTTCAATTTTAGGAGATCCCTGCAAATCATAATAAAGCTATGGAGAAAACAAGTAAGGTCATCTCCTAGACACTGCAAAGACATCTGGCAAAATTCAACTCTTAAGAAAACTGAAGCGACTGTAACTTAGAAGAGTTTCTCGTTTGCCAAAAAATCCAATCAAATCCTTAACGTTAAATATTGCAACTGTAAAGCTCTTTAAAAGAGTCTGCTAACAATGTAAGAGATATGAAGTATAAGAACATGAGGTACTCGTGTAATGGGAGCAATTATTTTTGAGAGACATTAAGAACTGATTTTAGGAACTATTATGCTTTTATGGTTTCCAAGTATGTGCTGTACATATGGCAAATTGATTACTATATTTAGTAATGGTGAGGTATTGAAGAGATGTTAAAATCATCTCTTTTGTCTGATTAAACCTGCTGCAACCAGTTAATGAAAGTATTCCATGTTATATGAAAATAATTGCAGGAGATACATTTCCAGCAACTATAAAACTATGTGGTGTGGGTATCTGTCTTATCTTATGGAGAATCTTATGAATAGTCACACATAGAAGGTGTTTACAAATGGAACCTCAACCTTTTTTTTTTTAATCTACATATACTCATTTGGAGAACCATTCTTTCAGGGTCTGCAAACTGCCTTACCAATCAATGTGCTTGCAATGCCTCCTTAATTATTCCCCTCCTACTTCCCATGCCAGAACTCAGTAATGGTTTTCTTTGATAATTTCTAGGCTGAAGGCAATAATATTTCTTAAATTAGTGGATCAGAACTTCCAACCCTCCAGTCACCTGGGTGGCTAATGCTTTAATTTGCATAAAAACTGTGTTAAAATTTACTTCACGTAGGCGGAGGAGAAAAGGAAATGACATCAGAGGTGCTTTGTTAAAGATCAGAAGAACTGCAGCTGTGCCTCCTATTCATCAGGTAGAGCATTTATCTAGTTCTGTGACACAGTAGACTTTATTAGAACGGCTCTCTTAGAAAATTTAGAGCAGTCAACAAAAGCTGTCAGATTAACTTGAGAACTTAAACTCAAGTTCACTAGAAAATTCCTGAGCGTTACATCTAGAATCCTTACTGAAAACCTTGATAACTTCCTATTTTTTTACTAATGGGTTCTTGGTGGGTACTATCTCTCTATTGTATTTTTTTCCTTTTCAAAATTGGCAGGTAGACAAGATCACCTGGATGTCAAATATTTGGGACTTAAGTAAATTTTAACCTTCTGTTTATGGAACTTTTGTAAGATCAAGTCTTTGTGTTAATATTTAAAACTATTAGATTTTACTGACTATAAACATGGAAACTGGAAAGCACATCTATAGTATATTAAGTATTCTATTCAGATTTTAGCATAATTGGAATTTACATTTTGAGAAAAGATTATTTACTAGATCATAAAAAAAGTGTCTGCTTTTTTTGATTCTGTTAGTTTTCCCCTCAAATCTTAAAATAGATACCCATACTTAACTTAATCAGAATGCAGTACAACAAAAATTAAATGGAATTCACATAATATTGAGATCCTGGGCATCAATTCATCCATGAAACAAGATAGTATTCAACTGAGGGGGTGGGGTCATGACAGGAAGCAAGTACGTGGGTGGCTCTCAGGCACTGATCTCCTTTCTAGATCTGCAAACTGCTCATATGGTTTGTTCAGTTTTTAACAATTCACCGCCGTGCACACTGATGATACACACTTTTCTGTTTGTATACTTTAAAAGCTTAAAATACACGGTCTGTTCACAGCAGATGGGTGGTAGTTAACCGCCAAGAGTTCAATAGTCTTAATCTGCATATTAGGTACAGATCTAATATCCATGCTTCTGTGATAATTGATAAACCAGTACTGTGGTTCCCACACCTGAGACAGAAGACTTGATGAGCTACCTCCTCCTGTCTCTACTCCCTTCTTTAACTTGGCCCAGGGCTGGTGTGTGAGGGGGGCATCCAGCATTGTCAAGAATACTTTTTGAAGTAATAATGCAGTGTTTGATTTTCTGTGGTATCATCAATATATGATACTGTATTTCCCAGCCTCTCTACAGTCAGGAGTGACACATGACTGAATTGACAGGCAATGCAACAGAAGGCCTGGTCCATGAAAACCTCCTATGCAACATCCCTTTCACTCTCCTCCACTCACTGGACTGACGGTGATGAGCACGGCAATCTTGAAGGACTAGTATTGAGGATGGAGGACTCCACAAGAATCCTGGAACATTAATGCAGGAGGGCCACTTGCTAATCAGGAACCGTTTTTGGACTTTATGTGACTGAAAATTAAACTTATTTCATGTTTGAGCTATTATACATTTCTGGGTTGGTTTGCTATAGCAACTGACATTAACTAATACTAGAGGCCCAGTGCATGAAATTTGTGCACTGGTAGAGTCCTAGCAGCTGCCGGCTGCCAGTCCGGGCCTCCCTTCCTTCTCCTGGCTGCCTGGCAGCGCTAGGACCTCCCTCCCTTCCTCTGGCCGGCCCGCCCCCTGGTTGAACTCCTGGAAGAACTCCAGTTGAGGGGACAATTTGCATACTACCCTTTTATTATATAGGATTGTGAACCTAAGGAACTGATTAACTTTTAAGGAGATACCTACTTACACACCAAAATTATAATTTAATAAGTGCTATAATAAAATAATAAAAATTACATAAAAGTTGGAGGAGGAAGCAGTTTAATTCTTTCCAGGAGGGGTTCTTGAAGTAACATGTAAACTGAGGTTTGAAGACTAAATGGGTAATTTATCAGGGGGACAAGGTGGAGGGGAAGGGCTGAGGCCTCGTAAAGGGGAGGGTATGAGCAAAGGCATGGACAGACAGAATGTGCTCAGGAGTATTTGGATATGGCTAATTGTGTTTGTGAGGGGAGTGGTAGGAACTAAGACTAGAAAAGTGGTTTGGGGCCAGGCTGTGGTAAGGGGAATAAACATGATCTTGTATGCAGTGAGAATTATTCAAGGTTTCAAGTGACAGAGCATACTAAGAGTAAACTGGAAAGGGAAGAGCCTGGAGATTCCTGGCTTAGAAGTAGTGGCAGTGAACACAAAGAAAAAGGGACAGCAGTGACAAATACTTTTGAGGAAGAACTAATGTGAATAGCCCTGGTCAGTGTGGCTCGGTTGGGTGTCATCCTGCACACTGAAAGGTTGCCAATTTGATTCCTGGTCCAGGCACATGCCTGGGTTGTGGGCTTGATCCCTGGTTGGGGGCAAGCAGGAGGCAGTTGATTAACGTTTTGCTCTCACATTGATGTTACTCTCTCCCTCTAAAAAAAAAAATCAATTAATAAACTAACGTGATTAGATGTCTTGGGCAGGGGGAGGGGATAAAGGTGAAGAGGAGTTAAGTTGTATCATAGAAGAAAAAAAATCTTAAGTACTGAGAGAAGTGGGTGTTCTGAAATCAGGAAGTAAGGACAGATGGTGGAGAGAGAGGAGAATCATCATAATTACTTGAGTTTTAAAATTACTGAGTTGAAAACACCTTTTTGAATCCCTTGAACAGGTCATGGGGGATTATGGGTCTGGCCTAAAATGTATTTACTTTAGGTATGGGTCATTTTTTGGAAGTGAGAATAGGAGAAAACCCTTAATTTTCCAGCAGGAAATTCTAATCTATTTTGTAATTTAAATTTTATTCATTAAGAAGTGGTAATCATATAATTTAAACAAGTAATTATAAAAGAGTAGATAGAGGGAGAAGTCTTTCTTTTTCTCTGTTTCTCAAGCAACCCATTTTCTCTTCCCAGAATAACCAATGTTATCAGATATCTTATATTCTTCTTCCTGAGACAGTCTTCAGTCATACAAGCAAATATGTGGAAATCTTCCTTTCCCCCTCCTCTTTTATAACACACTAGAGGCCCGATGCACGAAATTCATGCAAGAGTAGGCTTTTCTTCCCCCGGCTGCCGGCACCAGCTTTCCTCTGGCACCTGGGACCTGGGCTTCCCTCACAGCCCTGCTTCTTCCGGAAGGATGTCCGGTCTAATTAGCATATTACGCTTTTATTATTATAGATATACATAAACTACCCCCTCCCCCCACCACCTTCCCTGGCCAATGGTCATTTACATACCTTAGAGTGGCACCCTCAGTCTTAACCAAATCTCCATCTTTCAGATAAATATATTGTTGCTCTCCATCTCCTATAATTTCTTCTCTCTGAGGATTCCGTGGGAGTTTTTTAATGCAATATGGAGTGTCTAGTGACAAAACATGTAAAATATTTAAGTCACACTTTAAATGACAATTCAGCCTTTTAAGAGGCCAGTTTTCATAGAATACCTGTGAGTAGCTGCAAAAAATATTAACATTAGAGACAATAGAAAATGAGGTGAATTATAGCTGCTTATCTCTGGGATGATAACTGTTTCTTCTATCTCAACAAAAGAGCTTTCACTCTAATGCCCTCCTAGCTCTACATAAAAGTCTTTGTGTTTTTCTAGTCACTCCTATTTTATACAATAGTTTGAAAGTTCTTCATAATCTCAGCTAGCTTTGATATCAAGATGGGTGTGGAAGAGGGAGTAATATAAAACGTAGGAACTTTTCTCTGTCTAGGTGCCTAACATATAGTAAAAGAAGTCCTGGCATCATGGCATTAGTTAATAATAAAAGAATCCTATCTAATAAAAGAGAAACATGTAATTAGCATACGACTGCTACCCTTCCCATTGGCTAATCAGGGCGATATGCAAATTAACTGCCAGCCAAGATTGTGGCCGGCAGCCAGGCAGCTGGAAGCGAACATGAGGCTTGCTTGCTTCAGTGAAGGAGGACTCCAACGTTCCCTGCCTGCCTTGCCAGCCTCTGAGCTGGCAGTTTGAAACATTGTAACAAATATAGAAGCTAAACAAAACCCCAGAAACCAGCTTTCAGCCGGCCGGAATCTCAGAGCTGGAGATGATACAGTGTTTCGATTATAGAACTGAAACAAACCAGATACCTGCTTTCAGCAGCCGAGGCCTTGGCCCAGAATAAAAAAAAAAAAGAAAAAAAGGAGCGGTTGGGAGCTTCAGTCACCCACCAGCCTGAAAACAGCCCTCAGCCCCTCACCCAGACTGGCCAGGCACCCCAGTGGGGACCCCCATCCTGAAGGGTGTGTGACCAGCTGCAAACAGCCATCATCCCCTCATCCAGGCTGGCCAGGCACCCCAGTGGGGACCCCGACCCTGATCCAGGACACCCTTCAGGGCAAACCAGCCAGCCCCCACCCGTGCACCAGGCCTCTATTCTATATAGTAAAAGGGTAATATGCCTCCCGGCACCGGGATCAGCGTGACAGGGGGCAGCGCCCAAACCCCCTGATTGCCCTGCGGCTCTATGTGTGACAGGGGGCGGGGCCACAACCTCCCTATCCGCCCTGCTCTGTTCGTGACAGGGGAAGGCGCCCCAACCCCCTGATCAGCCCTGCTCTGTGCCGGATAGGGGGGAGCTCCCCAACCCCCTGATCGCCCTGCGGCTCTGTGTGTGTCAGGGTGCAGCACCCTAACCCCCTGATCGGCCCTGCCCTGAGTGTGACAGTGGTGGCGCCCCAACCCCCTGATCAGCCCTGCTCTGTGGGTGATAGAGGGCGGCGCCCCAACCCCCCTATCGGCCCTTCGCTGTGAGTGTCAGGGGGGAGCTCCTCAACCCCCTGATCCGCCCTGCTCTGTGTGTGACAGGGTATGGAGCCCCAACCGCCCTGATGGGCCCTGCTCTGTGCATTACAGGGGGCAACGCCCCAACCCCCTGATCGACCCTGCTCTGTGCGTGACAGGGGGTGGCACCGCAACTTCCCTATCGACCCTGCCTTGAGTGTGACAGGGGGCGGTGCCCCAACCCCCCAATTGGCTGTACCCCGAGCGTGACTAGGGGTGGCATTGCGACCTCCCGATCCGCCCTGCTCTGTGCATGACAGGGGGCAGTGCCCCAACTCCCCAATCGGCCCTGCTCTGAGTCCGACCAGGGGCTGCACCTAGGGATTGGGCCTGCCCTCTGCCACTCGGGAGCGGGCCTAAGCCAGCAGGTCATTATCTCCTGAGGGGTCCCAGACTGTGAGAGGGCACAGGATGGGCTGAGGGACCCCCCCCCCCACCAGTGCACAAATTTTTGTGCACCGGGCCTCTAGTGATAATATAAAGCTCTTTCTAGGAATGCTTAGAGGAAGCCCCAAACTCAGGGCTAAGATATTAAAACATTAAAACAAATTTAACCCATACTACCTGTCATCAATGCAAAGAAAATCAATTAATTAATTAGCCAATCAATAGCTGATTGCGTTATTTAACCAGTATAGTGAATGTAAGCGCCATGACATCAAAGTGCTTAAAAGCTCTCATAGTTGGGGCACTAAAACTTACAAATAGGAAAGAATTAAACAATTATACTCAGTACCATTTAATGAATACTAAATGGACAATTCAGCTAATTAAAGCAAAATGAGGTTGGAGAAAGGAGAAACAATTAGGAAAGGATTCATAAATATCATAAAACTTGAGGTGTGGCTTACAGGATGAGCAGGATGAGAAAAAGGTTAAGACAGGCAAAGGGAACAGCATTAGTAAAGCCATAGAAATGAGAATGAACATGGCATACGGGCAACAGCAGAACACTACCAATTTGTCTAACACAAAATACTGGCTGGGAAGAGTAAAGATAAGTAGGATTAGTAAGGTGAGCTCAGATCCTGGAGGGCCCTAAATTGCCTTTCACAGAATAGAGGAATTTATACTTTGCTGTATGTGGCCCATGTATGCACTTTAGTGTTAACAGGTCGATCAATATGGCAGCTGTAGTGATCAATATGGCAGCTGCAGGTGGGGAGCCCGAGGGGGAGAGATCAAAAGACCAGGAGGGGATGACTGTAATAACCCAGCTGGAAGGTAATATTAGCGCCAGGGTGTTACCAATGGAAATGCAGAGGGAGAAAAGACATCCAGAGAAAAACTGACAATGCATAGAAATCTGGGTAAGTATGAAGGATAAAGAAGATAGAAAACCGCAATATAATAAAAATAAAATAACCCAATAGCAACTGGATTTTCTCTCTCTAGCCTCAGACTCCATTATTTTGTATCTTTGAGGCTGAAGCAAGAAATAATATGCTATTCTGGGAACTGTCTCCATTATAGAGTGATATGGTGAGGTTTTTTTGGTTTGTTTTTATTTTTAATCTGTATAATTTTGTTTTGTAGTAAAGAAGTGGAAGTATATTTCTAGTTATGAGACCTTTGACAGACAATATTTCCAAAAAAACTCAAAATTACAAAACACATGCCATACTATAAAATAATGCTGTGTCAGCTTTAAAAATTATATGTAAATATAAAAGCATACATCCTATTCTCAATAGCAATCTATACAGACAGGATGTAGAAGGGTATGCTGAAAGCAATCATCCTATATAATAAAAGCCTAATATGCTAAGTGTCTGATGATATCCTAAGGTTGCTCAACTGCTTGCTATGATGTGCACTGACCACCAGGGGGCAGACAGTTGACTGGTCGCTATGATGTACACTGACCACCAGGGGCAGGCGCTCAACCAGTAGGTTAGCTTGCTACTGGGGTCTGGCTGATCGGGACTGAGCAAGATGGGCCAGACACATCCTGGATCCCTACCACATTCCCTCCCTGGCTGGCCTACCTTCTGCACCCTTCCCTGGCCCCGATCGTGCACCGCTGGGGTCCCTCGGCCTGGCCTGCACCTTCTTGCAATCCGGGACCCCTCAGGATATGTTGGAGAGCTGGTTTCAGCCTGATGCAGAATGACTGGTTGCTATGATGTGCACTGACCACCAGAGGGCAAAAGCTCAACGCAGGAGCTTCCCCCTGGTGATCAGTGTGCTCCCCCTCAGCCAGAAGCTGGGCTCACAGCTGGTGAGAGCAGTGGCGATGGCGGGAGCCTCTCCCGCCTCTGCGGCAGCGCTAAGGATATCCGACTGCTGGCTTAGGTCCAGGGAGAGGACCTAAGCCGGCAGCTGGAAATCCCCCGAGGGCTGCCAGACTGCATGAGGGCACAGGCCAGGCTGAGAGACTCCCCCAGAGTGCAAGAATTTTGTGCACTGGGCCTCTAGTTTAGTAAGAATTATTATTTTTAGTCAAAGCTTATTGAGATATAATTCACATACAATAAAATTCCCCCTTTTAAAGCATAAAATTCAGTGTTTTTTTTTTAGCCTATTCAAAGAATTGTTCAACCACCATCATCTAATTTTAGGACATTTTCAAAACCCCTCATAGCCACCTCATACGTAATGGTAGTCACTCTCTATTCTCTCTTCCCAGCCCCTGGCAACTACTTACATAATTATTTTAACAGTCATTTGCTAAGGTCTGAATAATGAATTATAACATCATCGCTAAGGCTAAATATTTAAGCAGATAAAAACATGTGATATTATTTACGTGTAATACTTTCTAATAGAAACACATTCTAATTGAATAGCATAGAAGCAAACATCTGACTCTAGGACTTGAATGTGAAATAAATGGCAATGACCCAACTTCAGCTGCAAAATCGATAACAAAATATATTTTATAAGATTTACTCAAAAACAAACCCAAAACAAAACACTCAAGCAGCTTGGGTCTATATAGTTCTCACATCTAGTAAACTTCTGGCTCCCTGTAAGCCACGAGTTCCGAAATGAAACACTGATTTTATTTAAAAAATTTGTAAGCAGGTTGCTTCAGAATTACTCTATCTTCCTACAGAAATATTATAAACGGCATTCATAATTTTGGTGTGGCCTGTAAAAAAATATAGATTGTTAGCAATGTAAAGGAGCCATACTAATAATTAAAAAACAACAACAGTAAAACAATGTAGAACGAAGGAAATGATAATAAAACAAAATGAACAAGAATGGTAATGGTTAAGGATTTAGGGAATGAAGAAATACAAGGGGCTTTTGGGGGAAGATTCTGAAAGGTACCTCTGTACATTTTCAGGGCTGAGTAACTCAAAGTCTACATTGCAGCTGGTCTAGCTTCAATAAAGTTCAGAATGAAAGACATCAAGCCACTTTTCAAATAAAGCATTAAAAGTTTAGTGGCTATAAAGCAGTATCAAATTTCTCCTTGATTTTCTTTAATTTCACAGGTAATCTTTTATGTAAATATTCATTATTTTAAAGGAACCCAAAACTATTTCAATTTTTAACTTAGAGAAAGTTAAGTCAAATGTCCATTAACAGGTGAATGGATAAATAAATTGTAGTGTATTTCTACCATCGGTTACTATTTGGCAATAAAAAGGAACAAACTACTGATACGTGAAACATGGGTGAATCTCAGAGATGTGATGCTGCGTGAAAGAAGCCAGAGAGTGATCCTGCATGCGTCCATTATGTGACACTGCAGACAGGCAAAACTAAGCCACAGTGAAATAAAGCAGATGAGTGGGTGCTGGAGGTGGAGGGGAATCACGGCAGGGGGCCTCTGTAGGGTAAGAAAGGGACCTCTTTCTGGGTAAGTGTTCTTTACCTTGATGGGATTGGTCACATAGCTTTTGATAAACTACACACTTAAAAAACAGGTACATTTTATGTATGTAAATTCAAGCTCAGTAAAATTGACTTGTGAAGGAAAAAAAGCAGGCCATAAACATTTTAATTTTTCAAATTGACCCTCATGCTAAGAGTTGACCAAAGCTAATTAAGGATCCTCAGCATAGTTTTTTAATTGACAAAATTTTATGGGTAGATAGACAAGAGAAAGAAGGGTGAGGAAAAGTCAGAGTGGGAGAGAATGGTTTCCTGTGGCATACAGTTCCCCTGGATTGGAATAAAGGAGGGAAGAGGGTAAGAAAGTTAGGTTAGACAGTTTCTTATAATGAGCAGCCTGGTGATATTGGCTGGTGTAGCTGAGAATATCTTTCCATCCCAATTGCAGTCTTAAGGCCTAAAAAGAAGATGCTTAAAAATATTTAGTTGTGAATGAACATTCATTACCTCCTTGTCCTTTATCTGCCTTGAACATGGCCAGCACACCCCCATTCTAGTATCTGCTCCTGCAATGCCCTTTGCCTGGTATGCCCTGCTCTGATACATATATAGCTTACTCTCTCTCCCTGTCCACCCTAATATAATAGCCACTGCTCTCTTCCACTTTATTCTCTCTCCCTCTTTTCTTCACTTAGTTTAGTTTTCTTCATAGCACCTATCACCATCTGATCTATTACTTACTTACCATTTACCTTCCCTACTAGAATGAAGCCCAATGAAAGTGGAGTCATTGTTTTAATCACTGCTACATCCTTTGTGCCAAGAACAGTGCTTGGACATAGCAGCAACTTGAATATTTGTTAAAGAAATGAATGAATGAATCTATGTTTATGATGGTGGGATGAGGGAATAAGGAGAGAGATGGTAAAGTGTTAATACTGAATAAATTTCAAGAACAAAGATCTTTCATCAGTATTATACAGTATACAGATAACTGAAAGTTATGGAAGACCTGAGATCATGTTTAGAATGTGGACAATAACAGTAACTACCTCAACAGTGCCTGGCACACAGTAAATAGTCAACAACAGTATGAAATCTGAAGTAGCAACTGTCACACAGACTAAATTAAAACTGATGATCACTGGGCAAAGGGGAAAAATAAGAGGGAGAAGAGATTTGAAATAGAAAATAGGATTTCTACTTTTTTCCTTTGTTAAAAATAGTCACAGTATTCAAGTTATATTAATGTATAAAAGTACCATTTAAATATAAGGTATTCAGTAAATTGTTTATTAGCTTACTTAGCTCTGTAATGGAAACAAATTATTCTGAAAACATAGGTTTTCTCATGAGCTTAATGAGTATATTCTGCTTACCATTATCAATGTTTTTACAAATATCTCCTATGCCTCCAGTATGATCACGATGCCAGTGAGTCACAATGATTTCCTGGATTGCTGTGTTAAATTCGTTCAGAGCTTGCTTTAAACAGATGATATATTCTGGAATTGCTGGTTCTCCAGTGTCAATGAGGATTCTCCTGAAAGTTAAATAGAAGATGATCACACCATTGGAACAGTTAATATTAGCATATTTCTCACACAGGTAATTTACATTTAAGAAACTGCATAAATTGCTTTGCTTTCAAAACCAGCTCTATGTTACTTGAGCTTAACTAGAGAAATCTCACTTTAAGAAAGTTCTTATGGCTAAATGTAAATCTAAGTCTGAATAAGGAGTAACTTATATATATATATAAAAGCCTATGCAACCATTTGACTGGTAGCTATGATGCACACTGACCACCTGGGGGCAGACGCTCAATGCACAGGCATGGAAACATGGAACAGAATGATGAATCTCAGAGGGAAGGGCAGAGGGGGGAGGGCGGGAAAAGATGAACCAAAGATCTTATATGCATACTAGAGGCCCGGTGCATGGATTCGTGCATTGGTGGAGTTCCTCGGCCTGGCCTGTGGGAATCAGGCCGAATCTGTGCACCGGGTCTCTGACATCCCCTGAGGGGAGCTGGATTGAGAGAGGGTGCAGGCCAGGCTGAGGGACCCCACTGGTGCACGAATCCGTGACCTCCCGGTTCATACGCTGATGCTCAACCACTTAGCCACATCGGCTGGGCTGTCTTTGAGTTCTTTTAACAATATCCTCAAATGTCTCAGAGACATGAAAGAAACTGACTCAATGGCACCCCTAAAGAAACCTATTCTCTTGCACTACATACAAAACTTATCCCTGAAGCTTTACAATGGCTCCCTTACACATGAAAATGAAATCAGTGAAAAAGCATGGGAGAAATGTCTGAGTTGCTTTGCTTCTTTATTTAGACAACCCTATTATTATATTCCTGCTTTTGGTTCTGAACCTTCATATACTTTGCCCTTCATCACTATTTTATGGAATGATGGTCTTTCTCTAAGAAGTTTTCCTGAACTAAAGAAATAAGGGTGACATTTCCTCCTTAAGAACCAATGAATTAACTTTGTAATTCATGTCGTTTCATAGTAGCACCTCCCTAGTTCAGGCTTCCGGAGAGAAGATTAGTCTTTATGAAAAGACTGAATCATTCATTCATTTACTAATTCATCAATAACTGACAAACAGGTCAATGGAACAGAAAAGAGATCCCAGAAATAAACCATATATATATGTATAATTTGTGTGTGTGTGTGTGTGTGTGTGTGTGTGTATATATATATATACATACACACACACACATATAAATATATATATATTCAAGTAATGTAAAAATAAAGGAGGCAAGCATATACAATAGGAAAAGACAGTCTCTTCAATAAGTAGTATTGGGAAAACTGAACATCTTTATGTAGAAGAATGAAATTGGGACTTTTTTTATACCTATACCAAAATAAACTCAAAATGGATTACACTTAAATGTAAGACCCCCCCAAACCATAAAATTCATAGAAGAAAACATAGGCATAACCTCTTTTGACATCAGTCTCAGCAATATTTTTTGGAACTGTCTGCTCAGGCAATGACAACAAAAGCGAAAATAAAGAAATGGGACTATATAAAACCAAAAAGTTTTGCACAACAAAGGAAACCAACAACAAAATGAAACCATCAACAAAATGAAAAGGGAACCTACTGAATGGGGGAACAATGTAACATCTTACATCGGCCAACATAGCAAATTAAACTAACATTTGGCGTTTTCACATATTTATTATCTCAGATCAACTCTAGGAAGGTACTATTATTTGTTATTATTTTATTTTCAGCAGAGGAAACTAGTCTTCAGAAAGGCTAAGTGATTTGCTCCAGGCCCCAGCAATAGGTGGTGCTGGGAAGCACTAGACACTCAGATATGAAGTCCAATGAGTTCTCCATTCAAGACATCTGTCTAGTCTACTCAGAAGACATCAGATATCCTAGTATTTTTAATAAACATCCCAGTAACCCTGCAGTAATTTCTGGACACTATAGACTGGGGTATATCTGAGTTATTAAAAGCAGTTATGTCTTTTAATTTAGTGTTAAAAAACAAACGAACAAATAAAAAAAGACATACTGCCTCTCTAGTGGGAGGGTACTACTTAGCAAGCACCTAGAATCATTGTTCATGTGGCATAAATGAAACTTCAGCTGTAAATTAGAAAAACAATGTTCTCAAATAGCAATTCTTTCAATGATGTCTGTGAATATTGCAGAGGATTAGAGTTATCTCTATGTGAGCTGGTTGACTTTGTTCTTCATGGCCACAGGCAATACATAGGAGGTCACTTTACAAATACAAGTTTACTAATGAAGGGAACAAGAGTGCAGGAGAATCTGTACAGGTCTGTTACCATTTACTCACTAGAGTACAATGTTTGGCATATAGTAACAATCTGCTATGTGAATACAGAAAAATTCAACTGATGAAAGTAAAATCAACTTCCTCTTTTAGGTATTTTATATTAATTTTAAGATAGCTATTAAGTGGTCTCTCTGTCAATTTGCTGTCACTCTTACAAAATCATTAGGAATTTTCTGAGCACCTACTATGAACCCTGAATTATCTGGAAGCAGAAGTGATAAAAGTAATAGCTAACATTGTATGCTTCCCACATGCTAGAATTTAAGTGCTTTTGATGTGATTTTCCATTTAAATTTCACTGAACCCTCATAACATCCTATGAGACAGGTACTATACAAACCTCATTGTATAGATAAGGAATCTGAAGCTTAGAGAATCAACTGCCTTTTCCAAAATCTTAAGCCAGGACTGGGATCTAGGTAATTAGAGTCCAGAGTCTTAACTCTACTTCATTAGACTGCCTTTTCCTATTAATAGGAAATAGTATATTTGCTCTCAAGATATTTACAATTTTGATAGTAAAGGTTAAAATTGCAGCTTTCTAGAGGTTCTTAGGAAAATTTACTTTTCCAGAACATACTCTGGAAAGTCTGATTATTATTTGTCCATTCAAATGTTTATTGAGACCTATGTATTAGACATTGCAGTAGGTCTAGTAGTGCTTTAGGGAAATTCATTTGGCATCCATGGGCTGATAAGAATGAGGCTGGAAGATTAGCTAAAATTGCAGTTATCCAGCAGTCCTGAAATCATAATAGAGAAAATGTAGAAAAAATGTAGAGAACACTCACTCATTCAGCAAACATTTCCTGTACTACTTGTACTGTGTACACGGCTCTGTGCTAGTGGTGGGGATACAGTAATGAATAAGCCTTCATTGAACTTATATTTTAGTGGGGAGTAGAGGTGTGCAAAGCTTCGTCTTACACACATACAAAAATCATTTTATTATCAAGGGCCATGAAAAGTATGGCATGGTAAGGCAATGTATTACATTAAACTAATATAGTCTAAGGGGTCAAGGGAAGCTTCCTTGAGAAAAATGACATTTTAACTGGACTCTAAAGGATGAGTGAGGCTAGCTGGGTAAAGAGGAGAGGTATACGTGGGAGACAGAGAGGAAAGCATGCATGAATGTGCTGAGCCAGAATGGATACAACTCACCTGGCTGGGATGGGAAAGAGGTTTCAGATCAGGTTGATGAGATGCGTGGGGCTGGAATATGCACGGCTTTCTAATTTTCATTAAAAAACAAACACTACTCTGGCTACATGAAGGAGGATGGAGGATGGATTGAAGTGGAACAAAAGTAGATGGAGAGGAGTCAGTTAGAGGCAATTTTAGAAGCCTAAGCAAGAGTTGTATTGGCTTGGACTGGGTGATAGCAGTGGAAATTGGGGAGATCTTCCTAATGGCTTGGATATGTGTGCAAGAAGCAAAGAAAAAATGTCGAGGAGCATACTTAAGTATTTGGCCTGATCAAATGTGAGGATGGTTCTGTTTACCAAGATACGGACAAGTGGCTGGAAGAGGATCAAGTTTAGTGGGAAAGCCCGTAAGTTCAGTTTGGGAAACAATGAGTTTCAAGTGGCTGTGAGTCATCCAAGTAGATTTAAGAAAGCAGTTGGCTGCCTTGGTCTGAAGATCAAGTTTGGATATTGTGTGAATTGGAATGCTAATAAACTTGGGAATTATTAATGAACAGATAACAGTTCAAACCAAGGAAGTAGACAAGATCACCTAGGTCCTAGGTAGAGAATATAGCAGGAGAACATAAGACTAGGATTGCACCTTGAGGGACTCAAACCCTTAAAAGACCTGGTAAAGAGGATGACTCTATACAGGAGACTGTGAAAGAGCAGTTAGAGAGGTAAGAGGAAGCCAGGAGAAATTGGTGTTAGTAGATCAAGGAGTGGTCAACAGTATCAAAAGATACTGAAATTCAAATAAGATGGGAATGGAAAAATCCTTTGGGTTTAGTGATATAGAGGCCATCTGTGATCTTAGAACTGTTTTGTGCAGTGGAACAGGTGGCTACCAAGATCAGAACCTCCTACTTGGACTCAATTAATAATCATTTCTAGCCACCTAACTTCTACTTTACAGAGCAGCATCAGCTGTCCATTGCCTTATCCTAGCTCAATATATGGACTCATCATCTCTCGCACATATGAGTGATTCCACTGGCCATTCCACTCCATGAGTTTACCTGAGTAACAGTGTAAGCAGTTAAGATGGGAGACTATGAATCTGGTCTTCCCTCATTCAGTTTCAGGGCATGTCTCTTTTAGCACATGCCCTTTGCTACACTGACTGTGATTCTGGTGTTTTAAAAGATGCCCTATGTAGCCCTAGCCAGTTTGGCACAGTGGATAGAGCATTGGGTTCTGGGTTTGATTCCAGTCAAAGGCACATGCCTGGGTTGCGGGCCTGAGCTTCATCCTCAAGTTGGGGGCGTGCAGGAGACAGCCAATCAATGATTCTCTCTCATCATTGATGTTTCTCTCTCTCTCTCCCTTCCTCTCTGAAATCAATAAAAATGTATTTAAAAAAAAGATAACAGTATGTATTTTTCATACAACATGGCCCCTAAACATTTAAGCCAACTTCTTTATTTGATTTCCAAACGGAACCAGCCATCTGTTTCATTGCTGAGAGAAAAGTAGGCCACAATGACCTTATTGAGAAACAGTATATTGATCTCCGACACAGAGACTTTCTAGGGCAGCCATGGGCAAACTACGGCCCGCGGGCCGGATCCTGCCCGTTTGAAATGAATAAAAGTAAAAAAAAAAAAGACCGTACCCTTTTATGTAATGATGTTTACCTTGAATTTATATTAGTTCACACAAACACTCCATCCACGCTTTTGTTCCGGCCCTCCGGTCCAGTTTAAGAACCCATTGTGGCCCTCGAGTCAAAAAGTTTGCCCACCCCTGTTCTAGGGTAATTTGGACTATTTGCAATTTTCATGTTAGGAACTGACTTTAGAACTAGTTTATGACGACACACGGAAGAGAGAAGAAAATGCCTATGGGCTTCCCGGGGTGAGTGAGTATCAGCCAAGAGAGACGCTACCCCAGCTATCAGGTATTTTTTTCCTGCCTAATTCTCTATCCTCCTAGGTTTGGGAGGCAGCCTAAAGCCGCTTTACCTAACCGACCCTGCCTTGTTTGCTCTGGACTTCACCTTTTGCCTGCTTCACTTGCAATACTTCAGTTCCTCCATCCTGCTGCTTCCGAAATTCTCATTTGCTGGAAAAAGGCAAATACTTCAATTAACTATACTTATTAAGCTGTATTTAGTATTCAAGTGTATTGTATTCATTGCAACGTTTTGACTATGCAATTAAATTCCAGGCTCAAGGAGAACTACATCTTATTTCTATTTTGAATTATCTAGGTTATACTAAGTACACAAAAGTTGTCCAATGTAGTAGGTATGGTGCAATAAACCACATCTCTTCTTCCTTTCTGCATAAAACAGAATGGAGCTGAAGAGAAAACATTTTTTTAGAAATAGCCCTAACCGGTTTGGCTCAGTGGATAGAGCGTCGGCCTGCGGACTCAAGGGTCCCAGGTTCGATTCCGGTCAAGGGCATGTACCTTGGTTGCGGGCACATCCCCAGTGGGGAGTGTGCAGGAGGCAGCTGATCGACGTTTCTAACTCTCTATCCCTCTCCCTTCCTCTCTGTAAAAGATCAATAAAATATATTTTAAAACATTTTCTTAGAAATAGGTTATTCCATTCACAACTTAACCTAAATAAGCTCACACAATAATAGCAAACAAAAACAAAAGTGGTCAGCAATTCCCTCCCTAGGGCTGGAGGGGGAGGGGGCGCGCTTTTTTGGATTCCGGACTCCAGCAATTGGCGAGCAGGACAGCCCTGCCCCCTGCCGCTGAGTTAAGAAAAAGGTCTGAGCACAATTAACCGCTTTTGTGGCGGGGACGTCACACTCTGGGCAAAACATCTTGAGTGCGAGTCAGAAGGTGAACCAAGTCAGCATTTTCCTGGATTCTTAAAAACTCCGGCGACAGTAACTTCTCAGCCACTTAAACACACTCACTCTGACATTCAACATCACGCCAAGTAAACTGGGTTTCAAAAACGGGAAGTTTTAAAAACCATTCTTTCTCTCCCAGCCACTTTTCAATTAGAGAGGTTACCACCCCGGGTGGTCGTGATTTAGGGGAGGTCCAGGATCAGGGCAGCTGAGGACGGTTCTGGTGGGCCCGCCGGGCCGGGGTAGGACGCCGCCATCCTGCCCACAAGTTCCGCGGGCCAGTGGTGAAGCGGCGGGCGTGAGGGGGGCAGGAGGGAGGCGGGGGGCGTTTACCTGGGGCCGGTCCCTACCAGGTAGGTGTTGGTGCCCTGCAGGGTCATGGGGCCCGGGTTACAGCCCAGGACGCGCACCACCCGACTGGACAGCCGCTCCATGCGCTGCAGAGTGGCTGCCATCTCCGCTTGAGCCACCCGTGGGCACGCAGCTTACAGTGCGACCGGAGCACGGAACCCGCAAACAGGCCGGAGCCAGCAGTCACCTGACCGGGGCGGAGCGGGACCCGCCCCTATGCTGGGGGCGGGGCCAGAGGTCACGTGTTGCCGCGCGAGCCGAGAGGGGTGGGATCAGCCTTGGAGCTGGGGGCGGGGCCAGAGACCACGTGTCGCCGCGCCTGCCGAGCGGGGAGGGATCAGCCTCCGGGCTGGGGGCGGGGCCAGAGGCCACGTGACGCTGCCTGGGCCTCGAGTATGGCGGCGCGAGGGAGGCGTGAGGCGCCTGAGGCCAGGCTGGTTTTGAGAGCTGCGTCTTGTCCCCGAACCAGGCGCCTTCCCCGGCGTTTATGTTCTGGTGGGCGAGCTCATCCCAGTGGACAAGAGGCGTTGTAACCTGGGAAATCTTGGGCTGGAGCAGAGGGCAGCGGGCAGGTTAGGGGTGGTGACTGTGTTCTGAATCCCGGAGCAGGGCTCGTCAGGCTTGTGGGCACCGGAGTGTGAGTGTGTGTGTGTGAGGAGCAACCTGTTTCTCTCTCACAATGAACAGTTGTAAGTGACGTGTACCAAGCGCTTCCATCTGCTAAGCGCTCTTTATAAACACGATCTCATTGAACCCTCGCAGCAACGTTCCTCCCTGTGCCCGGAGCGCGAGGTGGGCCTTGACCGGGATGGGGTCCAGCAGGTGAGCCGCCCCCGTGTTCCCTGCCGCCCCCTTTTTAAAAGGTTGAGTCACAGTTTACTGAACAAAACGGCAAGATCCTATGGTCGGTTTCATCGAGGTTGGACAATTGCACGAAGTGTCTCTTTCTCTCTCTCTCTCTCTCTCTCTCTTTCTTCCTCTCTCTCTCGATGCGGAACACACCCACCAGCCCAGCCCAGCTCTTCTCCAAAAAACGGGCACCTGAGATGCTTGCAATTCTAAGATTTAGTGCCAGCATTTTAACGTTGCTTGTGCAGGTACTTCTGAAGAAAAAGACAATTTCCTATTAATTTACAAAGTGTTTCTTTTACAAACCAGCAGTCGAATATTCCAGATTTCTTGAAAGACACACCTTTATTGTGTGTGACACATTTCTTTGCCTTGTGTTGGGAAGATGCCCTTTTAATAGCAGCGCTTCGAGAACCTTCACGGAAATAATCATGTAAACCAGTGGTTCTCAACCTTCTGGCCCTTTAAATACAGTTCCTCATGTTGTGACCCAACCATAAAATTATTTTGTTGCTACTTCATAACTGTAATGTTGCTACTGTTATGAATCGTAATGTAAATATCTGATGTGCAGGATGGTCTTAGGCGACCCCTGTGAAAGGGTCCTTCCACCGCCAAAGGGGTCGCGACCCACAGGTTGAGAACCGCTGATATAAACGCTCCCCTTTGCAAAGGGAAGGCAGGCAATACGCCTTTTATTTTTAGTATTGATTTATAATCCCCACCTGAGGATGTTTTCCATTGCTTTTAGATAGAGTTGAAAGGGGTGGGGGGAGAAACATGGATGTGAGAGAGACACATCCATTGGCTGTCCCCGCAGGGCTGACGGGGCTGGGGTTTGAGCGTGCAGCCGGCACCTGTGCAACCGAGGCAATGCCTTTGACTGGGAATCGGGCTCACAGGGCCAGCGCTCTAACCACTGAGCAACTGGCCAGAGCCAAGCAATGTGCCTTTTAAAAAAATGCTTGGACTAACCATCAAAATTCCCTAGGTCAGGAATATCAACGCATCGATATTTATGTATTTGTGGCCATGAATTAATGGCTATTCAGAACTCTGCTGGAAAGTCAGCAGAACCTTTGAGAAGAGGGTGGGACAGTCATTTCTGCACCATAGGGCTCTTCTGAGACTCAGGGGCAGCTCCCTTAGCTTTTATCCCTTAGCTTTTTTTTTTTTTTTTTTTTTTTAGAATTTTCTTTGTGCCTCCCATCTTGATTTCATTTGTTTACTACCAAGCTCTTCATTTGACAGATGAAGAAATGGACCCAACAAATAATTTAAAAGTTAGGTGACTTGCCCTGGCCGGGTGGCTCACTTCATTGGAAAGTTGTCCTCTACAGGAAAAGGTTGTGGGTTCAATTCCCAGTCAGGGCACATACCTAGGTTTCAGGTTGGATCCCATATCAGGCGTGTAGGGCAGACAACTGACCAATGTTTCTCTCTCTCTGCCTCCCCGCCCCCCCTCTCTCTTTCTCAAATCAGTGAAAGCATATCCTCAGGTGAGGATTCAAAAAAAAGTTAAATGACAAGTAGAGTCATACAAGGAGACACTAGCAGAAGAGCAGGAACAGAGGGCAGATAGTAAACTTGGTTTGGAGAAGTTGAAATGAGGTGATTGTGGGATATCTTGATAATACCTATAGATAGTTTAGATAGGTGAGTTGAGTTCAGAAGAGGGATCTAAGCTACAGATACAAAATTGAGTCTTTGTTGATATGTTTAGCAATGTGACTTGAAGGTTGACCTCCTCTCCAAGAAATAAGACCAAAGGTTTTTCCATTCTATCTAGTCACATTTGTAGTCATTTATCATCTGCCCACAACATGCAAAGTATGTCTTGTAGACATATTGTGGAGGGTATTAAAAATGAAAGATAGGAGGCCCTTTCCAGACACTCACAACCAGAAAGCAGCTACACATGGTCTTATTTTTTAAAAAAAATATATTTTATTGATTTTTCACAGAGAGGAAGGGAGAGGGACAGAGAGCTAGAAACATCGATGAGAGAGAGAAACATCGATCAGCTGCCTCCTGCACACCCCCCACTGAGGATGTGCTCACAACCAAAGTACATGCCCTTGACCGGAATCAAACCTGGGACCCTTCAGTCCACAGGCCGATGCTTTATCCACTGAGCCAAACCGGTTAGGGCAACACATGGTCTTATTTTAACATATACTTGGGTAAATCCTAGAGGAGAAGCTAAAGTGATGGGATTGCAAGGAGGAAGGGGAGCATCAGATTGGGAAGATCTAGGAAAGCTTAAAGGTTATGGGTTTTGAGCTGATTCTTAAAGGATTGATAGAATTTCATCAGGTAGGTGAAGGTAGAAGGGCATTATAGACAGGCTTGGAAATAGAAGACATTTAGTGGATGTTTTTGGGAACAGAAACCAATATTCATATGATAGGGTTTGAGAAGGTATACGGTTTAAAAAAGTAGATAGGGCTAACTTAATGATGCATTGTAAATTCTCAGTATTTCAAATTCAAGAATCTCTTTTCCAAATATATCTGTTCACTTGGATATGCTGTGAGGCAAATTGTATTTTCCTTAAACTTAATTGATAAATACAATGAAAGCTTGTAACCTAGGCAACCTATAAAAGGAGGCATGTTATTCGTGTTCCCAAAGTGATGGTTATAAAAGGTTATATCGTAGTCACATGAATCACTCTTATCACTAGATTAGAAAAATCCCACATATGACTAACAGGTGATTTCAGTTTCATTTTAGCCTTCGATCTTAAAGGTTTACAAACTCTTTAATGATACTTGTTTTCAGTGAAGAAGAAATAAATGAAGATTTTCTGGAAGAGACTGAGTTAAAGAAGGCTTTTTATATTTGACAAGTAAGTCTAGTCTATATTTTACGTGTGTTAAATTTGGTCGACAAGTGAAAGGTCGCTAGTTTTTACTTTGTAAATATCTGGTTTATTGCCAAGAGATCATGTACAGTGGACAAAGGTTATATATTTGGGCTGACAGCCAGGAAGCCACACAGCTGGGCTGACTTCTGAATAAAATTGGATTGGAACTGTCGTATTAAGTTAGTGTCACGAGTTTCGTAGGAAGTCAAATTTTATAGGTGGCATTTTTTCTCATAAGGTGGTATTGGAATAGTGATCGACTGTAGGGATAAAGGTGAACTGTCCTTCATGCAAGTTGTACAACTATGTGGTTACTGAAAGAGCTGGGGATTTCTTTATGAGAGCTGCTGTATTTACTACCTTGCTGTGTAGGTTTCTCTACAGTTGCGGTATGTCCCTGCCTCACTAAATTAGGAATATAGAAGATATCATATTGGATTAGTTTATTGAATCTGATATTCTACCAATAATGCAATTAATAAGTTTCTTAGAAGTTATTTTTCCCATCTTATTAAACTTGATTCAAAACTGCTAGTGTTTTCCATATCCGTTCCAGGTAAAGGAAGCTATCTGTGTGGGGTGAGTGATTAAGAAATGCATGTATGGAGTGGTTAGGTATTATAGTTTGTAATTTTAAAGGAATCATCTACTATTAAAAAAAAACGGTTTGCTCTTTAGAGATAACTCACCTAAACACCCAATATCTCTCTAAACTCAGTTTTCTGACCTGTAAAATGGGGCCCATAATATCCTTCTCATAAGGATTTGTAAGGATTAAATGAAATAATATATGTAAAACATTTCACATGAAGTAAACACTCAAATGGTAGCTACTTTTATTACTATCTACTCTTCCACCCTATGTGCAATATTTATTTTAATAGAGGAGAATGTTTAACCTGGAGGATTCCATCTCTAGTGGAGAGTTTCAGGCTCTCTGGTTGGCAAGTAGATGAGAATTAGGGTAGAGAAGCCTTTTCCAGTAGAAGCATATCTGAGAAGAAAGGAAGTCCAAGATCAAGGTGAAAAACAGACCCAGTGCCTGGTAAAGGCTCACTTCCTGGTTTGCAGATGGCTTATCTTCTCATATGAAGAGCAGAGAGACCTAGGTTAAGCTTTTTAAAAGATAAATAGTCTGGAAAAAAAGGTAAATAGTTTGAGAGGAAGTTTTCAGTTTGTTAGTATATTGTTGAGACTTTACTTTCCCAAAGCTATTATAAGAACTATATTTAGGTGTTATATATTATTATATATTTAAATAGAGCTTTGATAAACTCATGACCTAGGGTTTTTAATACTATACTCAAGAGTTTAAGAATCTTATATATAAATATAAATATGTTTTATTTTAGGTATTGTCATCGGTAATGAAGATCATTGTGAAACAGAAGATTGAATAAAACCTTGTAACATTAAACCTAGATTAGAGATTTAGAAAAGAAAGTTAAAATTAGTCACTTTGATTTTAGTGTTCCAATTTCATAATATTTGTTCTTCTAAATAGATTTAGAGAGTAGAAAATAAAATTCAGTGCTATACAAAAGCTGTTTTTTTTCTTTTTGTATCAGAAGAAAGTAGACAACTAAGAGCTATAGTGATTCATAATGAAATATACTAAATCGAATTTTATGATGTCAGTTGTTGGCATTATAATCTATATAACTGATTTAATTGTGGACATCTGGGTATCTGTTAGGTTTTTCCATGAAGGACAATATGTTTTTGGTGTTTTAACAGTAAGTTTTATGCTTGTTGGAACACTTGTGGTCCAGTGTTTTAGTTATTCTTGGTACAAGTCTGATTTAAAGAAAGCAGGCCAAGAAAGTCAGCATCGTTTTCTTCTACTTCACTGCTTGCAAGGAGGAATTTTTACAAGGTGAGCGTACACTTTTGATCATTAACACTATTTTACTTTTATTCGAACAGAAACTGCCTTTCTGTATCTAGGTTGTCAAATGTACAAAGGTCCCCTATTTGCATGTAGCACAAAGGTTACTGGCTCCTTATTATTGCTGTTTGTATGAGTCATTGCTGTACTGTCAGAATTTTCCAGGTTTATTAATGTTTTAGTTTACCTAATTAAGTTACTTTTTCTGACATGTGCTCACTTTTTATGAGAAGGAAAAAGACTAATTTCTATGTTTTGTGATCTTCTGTTTTATATTCAAACCCTAATAGTGCAAATATGTTTATCACTTGCAACTCTGCTAGAGCACTTAATTTTTAAGTTACTTGTACCATTGATATAACCAAATGAAAAATTTACTGCAATGATATAGTAGCCATGTGGTAAGCTGGTACAGAATCATGCACAGAACTAGAAACAGCTTTAAGAATCATGCTCTTTAAGAATCATGCTCAAAAACTTTAATAGTTAAAGAAACTAATATCTAAATAGGCCTTAAGAATTCCATGATTACCTGTATATCTAATTTCATATGACCTTTTCAATATTACCTTAAGGGATTTAATTTTGTTAAAAGCAATTTTTCTCTTTACTTTTAAGATATCTGTATATCTTAAAAGAAAAAAATTAAAAGCACATTAAGTGGATAACATACTGTTTTATTACATTTAATTTTGGAATTTTAATAGCTTACATAAAGGTTAATTTCTGATTCTGTCCTGTTAAAAAGCAACATATTCATGGTGACTTGTTGAAAGTATTAAGAATTTTCAGGCTTTTTATATGTTAATTGATGATAATAATAATAAATGCCATTAAATTTGTGTGGAGATTTATAATTTTCAAATTATTTTCACATACTTTGTCTTTAAAGCTGGAGTTAGTAAGGTTATAACATGTAAGAGAAACAAAATATGTAATGAGAAAAAAAGTACAGGTTTTAGAGAAGCTGGAAAGTACTTTAGGTGTAGATATTGGAGGTTAGTTTTGAAACTATGTTTTCAATAAGATGAAAATGTTTAAAGGGATGGAGTAAAAGTGCTGATGTTTTTAATGTGTAATAAATAAGATTTAATGAATATTCTGCATGAGCAATAATGAGAATTATGAGGTTATAATATCTAGAGAAGGATAACATTTACCTTGCTGAGAGTTTAGAAATATGGTAAATTCTTTATTAGCCATTCTATAAATGTAAAATTTTCATATCTACAGAACTATTTTCTTTGGTGTTTCAAATAATGGCTTGAAGGTACTGCAGGACATTGTGTTATAAATTATAAATTGTATTATAAAAGGCAAAATTGCCTTGATTTTCATTGTCTTTTGACATACTTAATAATTTTTATTGAATGTTAGACATTATATGTAAAAATTATAGAGGCTCCAGATAACACTATTTTCCTTTTCTCTCCGGGACATTTAGAGCGAGGTTCAGTCTACTCTTGGTTTGCTCCTAGGGTGCAGCCTTCTAGGGCACTGAGAGCCTGATGTAGTCATGCTCCCTCCCGCATGTCCTGAATACTACTGGGTCCTTATCTCCTTGGCTTTTTCAAGACTTTCTGCTTAGAGTTAGCCTTTATCTTATAGTTCCAAAATTTGTTAAATGTCCTGGGGGCGAGGGGGGAGGGGAACTGACTGAGCTTTTGAGGTCCCTGTCTTTAGACCTACAAAATCTTTAAAACCTCTGCTATTTTTTTCTGTTCTAACAATAACCCTCTACCTGAGAAAAATCCATATTTTCAACATCTTGCCCTTGTACCTCCAGGCAACAAATATCTGCAGAAACATCAGCTCAGTTTCCAGTTTCTTTAGTTGTTTTGGCAGGAGGATTGGTTCCTCCAACATATTACATCCTATATAGAAGCATAGTCCGTAAAGTGCAATCTTGAGTTATCTCATAATGTGCTGTCTTAAATTATCCCAGGTCCAAAGTTGAACAGAACCTTTATTGTTCTCAAAAATAATATAAAGACCTCAAAACACTTGAATTCCATGTACCATATTCCCAACATATACTGTACATTAATATTGCTGGCATTTTAATTCTTGTGTTTAATCTCACTAGACCATATTATTGTGTTATTATTTCTGTTTTATATAGCTAAATTTTGTTATACTTACCTATATACTTACTATTCTCTTTATTTTTAATTCCTTCTTGAATCTCAGACTTTCCACTATGGATCACTTTTCTTCTGCCTGCTGAGGTCCAGAATTGCATCTATTGTGAGTCATTTTCAGTTTTCGGTTGTCTAGAAATGTCAGTATTTCATTAGCTTTCTTGAGAGATATTTTAGTGGCTATAGAATTTGAGATGAGTAGTTAGTTATTTTATCTCTTCGTATTACATTCTCTTGTCTTTTGGTGTTTATTGTTTCTCTTGAAGTGTTAGGTGACAGTCTTTTTTCCCTCTGGTTGCTCTTATGATTTTTCTCTTTCCCTTTGGTTTTCTACAGTTTAATTATGATATATCTAAGTATAGATTTATTTCTCTTGCTTGACATTTGCTAGTTCTCATGATTCTTTAAAACTTCTTTCACTTCTGCACAATCCTTAGTCATTACTTTCTAACATTTTCTGTCTCTTTGCCTTCTGGGACTGCAAGCAAATGTAAGTTAGATATTCTCACTATATCTAACAGACTCATAACAGAAGCTGTATTTGGTTCTTTTCACAAGTCTGCTATGTCACCTTTTGTAGTTTCCTGTTCACTGTAGATATTTCAGACTTGGCATTTATATCTTTAAACATAGCATAGCTGTTTCATTTACAATTTCAATATCTGAAGCTTTTACAAGTTTGTTACTACTGGCTCTGCTTCTACTACTGGGTACTCATATTGGTTTGTTTCTTGCATGCCTAGGCTAGTATCCATGATTATGTTCTGGTCATTGCCCCTGAAAAAATTGTGAGGCCTTCACCAAGTCCTCTCTAGAGACTTTGATTTTATTCTTAGGAGATGTCTATAGTTTCTGTGAAATGTGGTCTACACTTAAATTCATGTCTTTTTTTTTAATTAAATCTTTATTGTTCAGATTATTACATTTGTTCCTCTTTTTTCCCCCCGTAACTCCCCTCCACCCAGTTCCCACCCCACCCTCCGCCCTCACTCCCCACCCACTGTCCTCATCCATAGGTGCATGATTTTTGTCCAGTCTCTTCCCGCATCTCCCACACCCCTTTCCCCCCCAAGAATAGTCAGTCCATTCCCTTTCTATGTCCCTGATTCTATTATAATCACCAGTTCATTCTGTACATCATGTTATTTATTCACTTGATTCTTAGATTCACTTGTTGATAGATGCATGTTTGTTGTTCACAATTTGTATCTTTACCTTTTTCTTCTTCTTCCTCTTCTTAAAGGATACCTTTCAGCATTTCATATAATACTGGTTTGGTGGTGATGAACTCCTTTAGCTTTTCCTTATCTGTGAAGCTCTTTATCTGACCTTCAATTCTGAATGAGAGCTTTGCTGGATAAAGTAATCTTGGTTGTAGGTTCTTGGTATTCATCACTTTGAATATTTCTTGCCATTCCCTTCTGGCCTGCAAAGTTTCTGTTGAGAAATCAGCTGACAGTCGTATGGGTGTTCCCTTGTAGGTAATTGAGTCTCTTTCTCTTGCTGCTTTTAAGATTCTCTCTTTGTCTTTTGCTCTTGGCATTTTAATTATGATGTGTCTTGGTGTGGTCCTCTTTGGATTCCTTTTGTTTGGGGTTCTCTGTGCTTCTTGGACCTGTAAGTCCATTTCTTTCACCAGGTGGGGGAAGTTTTCTGTCATTATTTCTTCAAATAGGTTTTCAATATCTTGATGTCTCTCATCTTCTGGCACCCCTATAATTCGGATGTTGGTACGCTTGAAGCTGTCCCAGAGGCTCCTTACACTATCTTCATATTTTCGGATTCTTTTTTCATTTTGCTTTTCCAGTTGGGTGTTTTTTGCTTCTTCGCATTTCAAATCTTTGACTTGATTCTTGCGCTCCTCTGGTCTGCTGTTGGGTGTCTGTATAATATTCTTTATTTCAGTCAGTGTATGCTTAATTTCTTGTTGGTTCTTTATCACAACATCGAGGGTCTCATTAGTTTTCTTGAGGCTCTCATCAAGTTTATCGGCAGTTTCTAGGAGATTATTGAAAGCCCTTAAAAGTGTGTTTTTTAGCTCTATATCCTCCATTTCTGTCATGTTTCTTTGTCTCCGCATTTTTTATGCTTTCTTGGTGTACCTCCTTGTGGTCTTTGTGCGCAGTCTTGTTGTAGTTAAGCCTTGATTGTTGTCGGCAATATTGGGGGTGAATTGACCTCCAGGCTAACTGGCTATGAGAGTCAGCTGTGTCTGCAGTGGGAGAGCTTCTGTCCTGGATCTCTAGGGCGGTGCTAGTCTAGCGTTTGCCTAAGGCTATCCGGCAAATGCCTCTGTGCAGGGCTTGGGCGGGGCGGGTCCCTGGGGATCTACAGGGCGGGCGGAGCGAGCAGTTATGGCTGCTCTCAGTTCCGTCCCCGGCAGCTCTGCAACCACTGCAAACCTCGGAGAGAAAGCTGCCTTCCCGCTTCTCCCGTTTGAGTCTGGATCCCTAGAGACTCGCCCAGATCTGGAGCTCAGAGTCTGAAACTCCCTCCGGATTGAAAACAACAACCGCGCCCTCCGCCGTCGGCCCGCTCCACATGCACTCCGCACCTTAGTATTTCACTTCAGCACTGTGCCTCCTCTGAGTCTCGTATGGTTTCCTCTTTCCTCCTAGTTGTAGAACTTCCACTCAGCCAGCCTTCCTGTGGTTCTGGATGATGTCTGTTCCGTCTTTTAGTTGTATTTTTGAAGCGGTTGTTCGAGGCAACAAACTCCGGCGTTAACCTATGCCGCCATCTTGGTTCCTCTTGCATCAATCAAGCCTTTTTCTTATTCTAAATTCATGTCTTGAGGTGCTTCCTGATTCAGTCTTTTTTAAAAATATATTTTTTTTATTGATTTCAGAGAGAAAGGGAAAAGGAGAGAGAGATAGAAATATCAATGATGAGAGAGAATCATTGATCAGCTGCCTCCTGCACGCCCCACAGTTGGAATTGAGCCTGCAATCCGGGCATATGCACTGACTGGGAATCAAACCATGACCTTCTGGTTCATAGGTCCATGCTCAACCAGTGAGCCTGATTCAGTCTTGAAAGGTTGTATCATTCTAGAAATTTGTGCATTTCTTCTAGGCTGTTCAATTTGTTGGCATATAATGATTCTTTATATTTCTACTAGAGGCCTGGTGCATGAAATTTGTGCACAGGGGAGGGTTGTCCCTCAGCCGGGCCTGCACCCTCTCCAATCTGGGACCCCTTGGGGGATGTCCAACTGCCGGTTTAGGCCCGATCCCTGTGGGCCTAAACTGGCAGTCGGACATCCTTCTCACAATCCGGGACCTCTGGCTCCTAACCACTCGCCTGCCTGCCTTCCTGATTGCCCCTAACCACTTCTGCCTGCCAGCCTGATCGCCCCCTAACTGCTCCTCTGCTGGCCTGATTGACACCTAATTGCTCCCCTGCTGGCCTGATCGCCCCCAACTGCCCTCCCCTGCTGGCCTGATGGCCCCCAACTGCCCTCCCCTGCAGGTCTGGTCACCCCCAACTGCCCTCCCCTGCTGGTTTGATGGCCCCCAGCTGCTCTCCCCTGCTGGCCTGATTGCCACAACTGCCCTCCCCTGCTGGCCTGTTCACCCTCAACTGCCCTCCCCTGCTGGTCATCTAGTGGCGGCCATCTTGTGATGACATGAGGGCGGCCATCTTGTGGTGGCCATCTTGTGATGATGTCGTGCATGACGCCACCTAGGCTTTTATTATATAGGATGTTATCAGTTGTAACTTCTCTTTCACTTTATTTTTAAATTTTTAATTTTTTTTGGTTAATCCTCACTGGAGGATATTTTTCCCATTGATTTTAGAGATAGTGGAAGGGAGGAGGGAGGGAGGGAGGAAGGGAGAGAGAGAGAGAGAGAGGGAGAGAGAGAGAGAGAGAGAGAGAGAGAGAGAGGGAGAAAGAAAGAAAGAAAGAAAGAAAGAAAGAAAGAAAGAAAGAAAGAAAGAAAGAGAAATATCTAGGCAAGAGAGCCACATTAATTGGTTGCCTCCCAAACAAGCCACAACTGGGGCAGGGAACTTGCAACCCAGATATGCCTGTATAGCTATGAACTTCCCTCTTAAAACTGCTTTTGCTGCATCTCATAGATTTTGGAAAGTTGTATTTTCATTTTAATTTGTCTCCAGGTATTTTTTGATTTCCTGTTTGATCAATTGGTTGTTTAATAGCATGTTGTTTATCTCCACATGTTTCTGATTTTTCCAGTTTTCTTTTCTTAGTTGATTTCTAGTTTGATAATATGGTTGAAAAAATGCTTGATATGATTTCAGTCTTCTTGAATTTATTGAGACTTCTTTTGTGGTCTAATATGTGATCAGTCTTAGAGAATGTTCTATGTGCACTTGAAAAAAATGTGTATCCTGCAGTTTTTGGATGAAATATTCTATACATAATCTATTGAGTCAGTTTGGCCTAATGTGACATTTAAGGTCTTTGTTTCCTTATTGATTTTTTGTCTCATGATATATCCATTAATCTAAGTTAGGTATTAAAGTCCCTTACTATTGTTGTAATATTGTCTGTTAATTTTTGCTTTATATGTTTAGGGGCTCCTATGTTGGGTGTGGGGTGGCCCAGTGTGCACATGTGTGTGGAAGCTCCCTGTTAATTTGGTTGTCTGTGACTGGAGCAGGGCCTGGGTTGGGCAGCCTAGTGCACATGTGCTGTGGCTCAGTTGGTAGAATCGTCGTCTTATACACCAAAAGTTGGTGGGTTAGATTCCCAGTCAGGGCACATACCCAGGTTGTGGGTTTGATATCTGGTTCTGGGCCTGTAAGGAGGCAACTGATCGATGTTTCTCACATCAATGTTCTCTCTCTCTCTCTCTCTCTCTCTCTCTCTCTCTCTCTCTCTTTCTCCCTCCCTCCCTTCCTCTCTCTAAAATAAATTTTTAAAAAAAGATAAATTGTATGAATTGAAAATTGCAGTTTGTCTTTCAGAAAGTAGTGGTTAAGACTAGGAATCATAAGATCTCAGTTTGGACTCTAGGTCTGCCCCTTATTCTCTATGTAACTGTCAGTGAATCACCTTACTGTTTTTCAGCCTTAGTTTCCCCATCTGTAAAATGGGAATAATACCTACTCATCTCAATTATTGTAAGGATGAAATGAGTAATGTATATTTAACAGTGCTAGCACAAAATGGCACATCAAACATGAAATAAAAAGTTATAGGGTTTGAATCTCAATAAAGCCACCATAAGAAATTTGTAGTAGAGAAAGTTTGTGGGAAAAATCTGTACTTAAACATATGCTACTTTTTTCAAATTATTGTGTATATTAATATACATGTTATAAAGTATATATTACACAAGACAAATGATCATGTTTACTTTACAGGTATTGGTTTGCCTTGAAAAAGGGTTATCATGTGGCTTTCAAATATAGCAGCAAAACTGATAACTTCATAGAAAAACAAATTGATCCACATAAAGAAGTTATAGATGGAGTGACTGATTTGAGCATGCTCAGGCTATTTGAGACCTACCTGGAAGGCTGCCCACAACTTGTTCTTCAGCTCTATACCTGTTTGGAACACGGTCAAGCAAATATCAGTCAGTGTAAGTCTTTCTTAACACCCTTTGTTAGATGGATGCCTCTGAGATCTTATGTTAACTACATAACTTTAGGGCAGGTTTTAGAATTTTTTATTGTTTTTCTTTATAGAATTGTTTAAGTTTTAAAAAGAAGGACATGATTTAAATATTTAAAAGTATATAAAGATATGTTGCCTCCCTCCTTTTTTTCCCCATTCCTTCTTTTGTTTGCCCAGAAAGGAAACTTGGCAGTTTTTCGATGATTCTTTTAGAAAATAATTTAAAAAACCTATATTAATTATCTCTTTGTCTGTGTCTCTCCCTTTCTCTCTTCCTTCCCCCTCTTTTATATAAATAGTAACTTAAAATAAAAACAGTTTTTTTGCAGTATTTAACAGTATGTCTTGGAGATCTATTCATATCAGTACAGAAAGAGCTCCCTCATTCATTTTTATTATCTGAATAGTATTACAAATTATAGATATACCATGATTTATTTAACAAGCCCCGGTTTATGTTGTTAGGTTGTTTCTAATATTTTACTGTTGCAAAAAATGCTGCTGTAATAATCTTATGCATGTGTAAAGTATATCCATAGGGTAAATTTCCAGAATTGGAATCATTAGATGAAAGTGCAAATGCTACAAAACTCATGAAAGTTGACCAATATGTTGTTTTATTATAGCATATTTCATTGTTAAGGTAAAATATTCAATTTTAAAGGACAGTTTGACATTTCCATAAAAAAACCCCATTTAATAGTTGTTTAATTTGAGATGTTAAAAAAAAGTAATGACTAGGGTTTCATGCAGACTTGGATTAATCTCAGAGTACCAGATTGTCATCTTTCCTGGAGTTCCCTCTATGCTAGACTCACCTGTGAGATCAGTTTCTTTCCCTAAGTAGTCTTTCTGTTTCCAATTTCCCATAAACTTCAATGTTGTAGTCCCTTCTAATATTATTATTTTTACCTTGCTTGTTAATAAGACACTGAAATGAACCTATTGTGTATAAGACCTCTTTTTCCTTGTGATGCAAATAATTTGTGGGTTGGGACTTACGTGTTCTGTGCCACATAGTTACTGAAACTAGAAGTTGAACATTTAGAGTTTATAGCTTATCATATGGTAGATCTGCTGATGATTCCAAGTAGTACATAGCATCTGGATCACAATGGGATCCAGTGACTATCTTCATATTATGAGGTTCTATCCTCATATTATGAGGTTTTATCCTCATTCTTTAGTTTCTCCTTGAAGTAAGAAATTGAGGTATTAGCTAAAAATAGCAAAATAAATAAAGACATAAATAAAAGCTAATTGTCTAACAATAGAATAATTGGTAAATAAATTACTGTACAATGATACTATAAAAACTATTAGCCACAGAAAATAGTGATAACTTTTAATGACAGGAAAGTAATTCTAAAATAAAATTTAGACAAAAACAGTTTATAAAATTTCCTATGAGCATACTTTTAAGGATACAAAGAAATTATTATATTGAACAGTGTCTGGAAGAAAATATGAAAAATGTTAATGTGGCTGCTTATGGGTAGTGAGATTATGAATGAATTTATTTAATCTTCTTTACACTTTTCTCTGAATTTCCAAAATTCTACAGTAACCATGTATTGTTTTGAGAATCAAGAAGAATAACTCAGAATGTTAAAAAAAATCAGGTTACTTATAGAAGTATTTCAGAAGGCTGAACATATTCTTTTATTTTTGCTCCTTCCTGAACCACACTAATAAGGAGAGTAAAGGATTAAAAATAATATAAACCCACAAGAACAAATAGAATGCAGAGTGGAATAGCAGATTAGAAATATCAACAAGTGTTTAGAAGATGGAAAGCAGATAAAAAACTCAGGTTATGTAAATCAGCTCTACCACTAAAGGCTAAATTATTTGAATCTACTCTCCCTCTGAAAATATCTAAGACTACTGGATAGCCTGGCTGGTGGCTCAGTGGTTGAACATAGACCTATGAACCAGGAGGTCACAGTTCGATTTCCGGTTAGGGCACAGGCCCAGGTTGTGGGCTCAATCCCCAGTGTGGGGCAGGTAGGAGGCAGCTGATCACTGCTTCTCTGTCACCATTGATGTTTCTATCTTTGTCTCTCTCTGAAATAAATAAAAATATATACAGACTAGAGGCCCGGTGCACAGATTCATGCTCTGGTGGGGTCCCTTGCCCTGGCCTGTGGGGATCAGGCCAATACTGGCTCTCTGACATTCCCCGAAGGATCCCGGATTGCGAGAGGGCTCAGGCTAGGCCGAGGGACCCCACAGATGCACGATCAGAGCTGGGGAGGGACCACAGGAGGGCTCCAGGGTGTGTCCGGCCATCTCGCCCAGTCCCGATTGGCCAGACCCCAGCAGCAAGCTAACCTATTGGTTGGAGCGTCTGCCCCCTGGTAGTCAGTGTGCATCATAGTGACTGGTCGAATGGTCAGGAGAATGGTTGGACACTTAGCATATTAGACTTTTATTATATAGGATGGGAAATTGAGCTTGTTGACATCCAACTCATACTTATGTTAAATTTTCTTTCCTTCCTCCCGCCCTCCTCCCTCCTCCCTCCTTCCTTTCCTCCCATCCTTTCTTTTTTCCTTCCTTCCTTCCCACTTTCCTCTCTCGCATGATGCTGATATATGCCTAGGGTCAAAGCCAAAGACTGGAATAGCTAGGTTTATAACAGTAATGTCTTAGAGAATTTCCAGAGTATAGTATGTAGTTTTCACTATACTAGTTGTACAGTTCAGAATCTTGTAAAGCAGTCTAATGCAGTGGTTAAGTACACCATCTTTGGAATTGGGTAGCTTTAGAGTCAAATCTGAACTGCAACTTGCTAGCTGTATGACTTGGGTCAAATAATATATATTCTGTAAGCATTAATCCTTCATATGTAATATGGGAATAGTAATATCTATCTTGAAGGATTAGATGAGATGAGTATATAAAGTACCTGGCATGTCTGTGGGTATGTGTAAATACAGATAAAGCATGTATGGTATATGGTAATTTAATATTGTAATTTTTATTCCTGTAACAATGTACCTTTTAAAATTTGTTTTGTTTTGTAGATGCAGCCCTCATGGTCTCTTGCTGTGCTATTTCTTGGTCGACTGTTGATTATCAAATATCTTTAAGAAAATCCTTACCTGATAAAAATGTCCTTACTGGGCCCTGTCCCAAACTCACATATCTCTTTTACAAGTTTTTTACATTATTATCTTGGATGCTGAGTGTTGTACTTCTTTTATTCTTAAATGTTAAGATTGCTTTATGCCTGTTGTCATTTCTTTGGTTTTTAGGTATATTGTGGGCATTTAAAAACCAAACTAAGTTTTGTGCTTCCATAAGTATGGAGTTCTTATACAGGATTGTTGTTGGATTTGTTCTTATTTTTACATTTTTTAATATTCAGGGGCAGAATACCAAATGTCCAATGTCTTGTTATTATATTGTAAGGGTACTGGCCACACTGGGGATATTGATTGTGTTGTGGTTTTGCCCACTTTCTATTTTTAATTCAGACTATTTTATACCTATTAGTATTATTATAGCTCTTGCTCTTATCCTTGGAATTATTTTTCTTATTGTTTATTATGGGACTTTGCACCCAAACAAAAGTAAAGAAAGAAAACCTGATGAAATTGATGGGAAACCAGTGCAAATAGAATGTAGAATGAAGTATTTTCTAATGGAATAAGCTATCCTTTATGAGACGTATTTTCTTATTTTTTGTTTCATTGGTTAGTAAAGAAAATGTTGTGTGTCTATGTGTGTGTTATTTCTTAGTTTTGCTTTCTTTAATTTGAGATCAGTTCTGGTACATTATTTATGAATGTGAGAGTGAGTATATTAATATTTTTATTATTTAAATTAATTTTTCATTTGGTTTTGAAGACCTTAAGAACTTAGATATATTTGCCTGTTGTCAGGCAGAGTAGCCATTTTGAGCTTGAATTGGAAGAAAAGGTCTGGTTCCCATAATTTGAAGGCTGGAATTGAGCTTCTCTCCAACTTTCTCCTCATTTTTCCTGAACTAAAACTGATGCACCTGTTGTGGAGAACTGCAAAAGGAAGGAGAGAGCAGAACACTTGTTCTTCTCACCTGCATTTTCTTGATTCAGTGCATATTGAGTTGGGGATGGATTGAGTTGAGAAAAAGGAAAAGGAAGGGAAGAGGAAGAAAACAAGACATAAAATTTACCATCTTAACCATTTTTTAAGTGTATAGTTCAGTAGTGTTAATTATATTTACCTTGTACATCTCTGTAACTTTTTTATCTTGCAAAATAGACTCTGTTCCTACTGAACAACTACTTCCCATTTCCCTCTCTTTTCAGCCCCTGGCAATTGCAATTCTATTTTGTTTTGATTAATTTAATTACTTTAGATACCACATCTAAGTGGAATTATACATTCTTTGTATTTTTGTGACTGGTTTATTTCACTTAGCATAATGTCCTCAGATTCATTTATATTGTAGCATGTGTGACAACATTATATATATACACACACACACACACACACACACACACACACACACATACATATTTCTTTTTCTTTCTTTCTTCTTTCTTTCTTTCTTTCTTTCTTTCTTTCTTTCTTTCTTTCTTTCTTTCTTCTTTCTTTTAGAGAGGAAGAGAGAGGGAGAGAAAGATAGAAACATCAATGATGAGAGAATCATGGATCAGCTGCCTCTTGCACACTCCCTACTGGGGATTGAGCCTGCAACCTGGGCATGACCAGGAATTGAACCATGACCTCCTGGTTCATAGGTCCACTGAGCTACACTTCTGGGCAGGAATTTGTTCTTTAAGGCTGAATAATATTATATTCTATGTATATGCCACATTTTCTCTACTTATCCATCACTGGGTTGCTTTTACCTCTTGGCTATCATGAATAATGCTATAATGAATATTGGAAGTAGCAATTTATGTAATGGAAAAAATGGTTATGAAACAATATATATCTACTAATGAACTTGAATATTAAATGCCACACACAAACATGGATTGAATGGTCATTTCATCAACAAACATTTTCCCATTGATTTTATAGCCAAGAAACAAATGGATAGATCTTGGTCAGATGTTTTGGCTAGTTAGCAAGTTCTTAAAGTGAACATTTAATATCTAATGGATTTACTTTTATTTATTTTATTCTACTTTTTTCTATATCATTCAGTCATAGATATACAGCACTTTTAAATCTTCCCAACTAATTATACACTTTTCTAGATTATTCTGCACATATCAAAGGCATTTTCAAATGTAGGAAAAGCATGGGAATAATTATGAGCAATACTCTCATAAAAGAACAGTCATATGCATTGTACTACTCAGGGTTCTCCAGAGAAACAGAACCAATAGGATGGATAGATAGATAGATAGATAGATAGATAATGAGGATAGTTATTATAGGAACTCAGGTGGTTGTGAAGGCCACGATTTCTGTCTGCAAGTTGGAGAACCATGAAAACCCATGGTGTAATTGAGTCCAAATCTGAAGGCCTAGGAATCGTGGGGCTAATGGTGTATGTCCTCATCTGAGTCCGAAAGCCTGAGAACCAGGAGCACCCATGTCGGAGGGAAGGAGAAGATGGATATCTTAGCTCAGACAGAGTGATTTTGCTCTTCCGGTGCTTTTTTGGTTCTATTTAGACCCTCAACAGATTGATGATACCACCCACACTGGGGACAGCATTCGCTTCACTCACTCCACCAATTCAAATGCTAATTTGAGGAAAAAACACCCTCACAGACACACACAGAAATAATGTTTTACCAGCTATTTGAGCATCCCTTAGCCCAATCAAGTTAACACATAAAATTCACATTCCCATACACCCATATACTTTCATATCTACTTGAAATATGAATAGAAGGCTTCCCTTACACTAGTGGTTCTTAAACATTAGTGTACATGAGAATAATCTGGAGGATCTATTAGATTTCTATTCACAATTTTTTTTAGTAGATCTTAGGTGGAGCATGAAATTTGTATGTCTAAGACGTTCCTGGATGTTGTTGATGCTGCTGGTCTGCCCTTCTACTTTGAGGACCACTACTGACTTTTGAAGGCTAATACCACCTTTAATAACTAGTTTCAAAATAGCCACTAGAGGGCAATGAAGGCACAGACAAATTGGATGTGCTGCTTAATAGGTTCCCTGGTTTATGCTACTGTTGCTACAAGCCAGGAGAATACCAAAGCCAAACGTTAATTTCCTGTAGAGTATCTTCAGGCTCATTCTCAATTGTAATAGAAATCAAAGCTTGTCCTTATGGTTGTGGGAATCAGAGATGTATAATGAACTCTAACTCTGGCCGATGACCATTTCATGATCACAACATATTAAAAGTTGAGTTTTTTTAAGTGGGAAGAGACTACATTTTGCTAATTGGTTCTGTTTGTTATGGAGAAAATTCTGCATTTAAGCTGTATTTATTAGTTTTGACATGCACGTCTTACTTTGTGAAAGTGAGACCAAAGTACTTTTAAAAAATATTAAACTTAGTATGTATTAAACCTCAATTCTTAGAACATAAAGATCAACAGAGTATAGGGAATTTATAATTTCTTTCTACTAGAAATATTGCTTTGATGGTAGAAAATGACTAGAGAAAAAATAAAAATATATAGTTTTTAGGGATGTTGTTATATTTCCGTTTTGCCTAACCTGAAACTTGAAAGCTTTACTGCTACAATAATTGCTCTTTAAAAATTTTCTTTTGATACCTAGTGTATAGACATATA
Organism: Myotis lucifugus; assembly: GCF_000147115.1. Lineage (NCBI taxonomy): Eukaryota > Metazoa > Chordata > Mammalia > Chiroptera > Vespertilionidae > Myotis > Myotis lucifugus. Next base: position 10,102,801 of record NW_005871075.1, on the reverse strand, counting down.
CACCTTTCTGAGTAGTCCTAGTTCTTGGCTGGAATCAGCAATTTCTTTTCATGGTATTGTAGAAAATTATTTTTCTCTTTATTTTATTTTATTATTTTTAATCACCATTTATCCCCCCAACCCTTTCCACCTCCACCCACAACCCGGACTCCTGCAGTCATCACACTGTTGTCGTGTCCATGAGTTCTTTCTTTTTTCTTTTCTTCTCAATCCCACCCCCAATATCCCTTCACTAGAGCTGCCTGCCTGCTCTCTATCTGAGTCTGTCTCTATTTTGCTTATTATTAGTCCAGTTTGTTCATTAAATTTCACATATGAGTAAAATTATATGGTAGTTGTCTTTTTTCTGAATGGCTTATTTCACTTAGCATAATGTTCCCCAGGTCCACCCATGCTGTCACAAAGGGTAAAATTTTCTTCCCTTTTATGGCTGAGAGGTATTCCATTATGTAAATGTACCATAGCTTTTTTATCCACTCATCTACTGATGGGCACTTGGGCTGCTTCCAAATCTTGGCTATTGTAAATAATGCTGCAATGAAATAGGGGTGCATACATTCTTTCAAATTAGTGTTTCAGGTTTCTTTGGATAAATTCCCAGATGTGGAATGACTGGGTCATAAGGCAGTTCCATTTTTAATCTTTTGAGGTAACTCCATACTGCTTTCCACAGTGGTGCACCAATCTATTCCCACCAACAGTGCACAAGGGTTCCCTTTTCTCCGCATCCTCTCCAACACTTGTTGTTTGTTGGTTTATTGATGACTAGAGGCCTGGTGCACGAATTCGTGCATGGGTGGGGTCCCTTGGGGTGGCCTGTGGAGATAGGGCCCCAGCTCGCACCCCCAGCCTCACAGCCCTATAGCCCCACCTGGCACCCTGCCGTGGCCTGGCGCCACCCCATCATGTGCTCTACCATTCCACCTGCAGGGTGATTGATTGGGGTCAGGCCCCCCACCCAGCTCCCTCAGTGCCTGGGAGCTGGGCGGCGGCCCCGCCCCCTGCCACTGCCGCTGGTCGCTTTCAGTGGGGGATTAGCAGGGCGATTGGGCCCCAGGTCGCACCCGCCTTGGCCTGGTGCCGCCCGCTCACCTGTTCCACCATCCCACCACAGTCCTGCTCTCATCAGGGCCCATTGGGGCTGGCATCACCTCCACTGCCACCCGCTGCCAGTGCTGCATTGCCAATGCCCGCCATGTTCCGTGCCACCCCCTGGTGGTCAGCACATGTCATAGCGGTTGAACTTTTGGTTGTACTCCTGGTCGAACAATTTGCATACTAGGCTTTTATTATATAGGATAGCTATTCTGACAGGTGTGGTTTTAATTTGCATTAGTGACATTGAGCATCTTTTCATATGTCTATTGGCCATCTGTATGTCCTCTTTGGAGAAGTGTCTTTTTGGGTATTTTGCCCATTTTTTAATTGGATTGGTTTTTTTTTTAGTGTTGAGTTTTATAAGTTCTTTATAAATTTTGAGTATTAACCCCTTATCAGATGTATTGGTGAATATGTTCTCCCACTCAGTAGATTATCTTTTCATTTTGTTGTTTAGTAACATGTTATTTAGCCTCCATGTTTTCTTCTTGTGATTGATTTCACGTTTCATAGCATTATGGTCAGAGAAGATACTTGATATGAGTTCAGTCTTCTTAATATTATTGAGACTAGTTTTGTGTCCTAACATATTGTATTGTAGAAATTTTGATATGAAAACTCAAAGATCTGAGCTTCATTGCCTTGATACTATTACCTGGAAGACCTTAATGAGTCATTTAATCTCTCTAAATCTCAGTTTCTCTATATGTAGAGTGAGCATTACATAATAACAACAACTATCTCCTGGGCTGTTGTGAAAAATCAGTAAGACATTATATGTGATAGTGTTTTATAGATTATAACTATTCCTGAAATTTTTTATTTTTTACATTCTTTCTCCAGTATGTGGTATATTTTGACTTGGTTTTGATGTCATTATTTTTGTAAAATTGTTTACATATGTATAAAATAGCAATACACATAAAAATTTAGAATTATTTGGCTAAGAAGTTTAATCCTTTTGCATATAACATCTTAGTTTTTCATTAGACTCTTGTGTGTTATGTATTGTTCCTCATGTGTAGAAAATATAATCATATTTTCTGCTAAATACAACTAGTTAGTAATAAAGGCTTATATTGCAAATAATTTTCTGACCATTGGAAGTATGCATGAATCTCTGTGTATAAATGTGCATGCACATTTATGAATGGTAGGATTTCATTAAATATTTATTGCTAAGTATTATTTCTCTTATTTTTTTCTGGGCCACAGAACCCCTTAGCTGTGGTTGCTTTTAAGGTTAAACAATGCTTTTGCTTATTGTTTTCATTTTGTGTCCAGTAGTATATCTTGCTAACTAGACTATAAGCTTACATAGACCAGAAATTGTATTTCTGTGTCCCTCAGAGAACTTTGCATAGAGTTTCCAGGGATTTCTTACAGCAGCTGAGTACTATTCTTTTTCTGAACCCCTGGAAAGTGAAAAGAGTATTTTATTCCAGAGACCACTTAGAAAATCATCTGATTCATCTTTGGGGCAAAGACTCAATCCATCAATGTGTGCTTCTGAGGGCTGTCTGTGTGTTCACTGCTTTGCTATGACAAGGCTTTGTAAATAACTATTGCTTAATTAATTGATCACCACTCCAGAGAGTAATTTGTGTTTTCCTGGTGGTCTGTGGATGAAAGAGCTTTAAAAAAATTTATGAAGATTACTGTGGTAGTGTGTTCTTTAAAAACAAATTATATTGAGATATAATTTGCATACAACTCACCTATTTCAAGTGTACATTTCAATGTTTTTTTAGTGTATTCACAGGCATCTTCAACCATTACCACAGTCAATATTAGAGCATTTTTATCATCTTAAAAAGAAACCCTGGCCAGCCGCGGTGGCTCAGAGGTTGAGCGTCAACCTATGAACCAGAAGATCATGGTTCGATTCCTGGTCAGGGTGCATGCCGGGGTTGCGGGCTTGATCCCCAGTGGGGGGCATGCAGGAGTCAGCTGATCAATAATTCTCTCTCATCACTGATGTTTCTATCTTTCTCCCTCTCCCTTCCTCTCTGAAATCAATGAAAATATCCTATATAATAAAAGGCTAATATGCAAATTGACCAAATGGCAGAACGACTGGTTGCTATGACACGCACTGACCACCAGGGGACAGATGCTTAACACAGGAGCTGCCCCCTGGTGGTCAGTGTGCTCCCACAGGGGGAGCGCCACTCAGCCAGAAGCTCTGAGCTGGGCCCACAGCTGGCCAGCACAGTGGTGGTGGCAGGAGCCTCTCCCGCCTCCATGGCAGTGCTAAGGATATCTGACTGCCAGCTTAGGCCTGTGGGAAGCAGGCCTAAGCTGGCAGTCAGACATCCCCCGAGGGCTCCTGGACTGTGAGAGGGTGCAGGCCGGGCTGAGGGACCCCCAACTGCATGAATTTTGTTCAGCGGGCCTCTAATATTAAAAAAAAGAAAAAAAGAAAAAGAAACCATGTACCTTTATCTATCATTTCCATTATGGCTAACTTGTGTGTCAACTTGGCTGGGCCACAGTGCCCAGATATGGGGTCAAACACTATCTGAGTGTTTCTATGAAGGTGTTTTTAGATGAGATTAGCATTTAGATAGGTGGACTTTGAGGAAAACAGATTGTCCTCCATAACATGGGTGGGCCTCACCCACACAGTTAAAGACTTGAATAGAACAAAAGACTTATGTCTCCTGAGAAAGAGGGAATTTTGGCCCTTGGACTTGATCTGAAACATCAGGTTATCATGGGTCTTTAATCTGCCTGCCCACACTGCAGATTTTTTACTTACCAGCCTCCATAATTGTGTATCAATTCGTTAACTCTTTTTTTTTTTAAAACTATATACACATCTTATTGGTTCTAGTTCTCTGGAAAACACTAATACAACCCCCAATCTTCCCTTCCACTACTCTCAGCCCTAAGCAATCACTAATACTCTTTCTATCTATGTAAGCGTATAGATTTCCCTATTTGGACTTTCATATGAATGGAGTTATATAGGATGTCATCTTTTGTGACTGGCTTCTTTTACTTAAGATAATGTTTTCAAGGTTCATTTATGTTGTAGCATGTTTTGGTACTCATTTCTATTTATGCAGAATAATATTCCATTATATGAATAAACCACTAGTTGTCTGTTAATAGACATTTGGGTGTTTCCCCTATTTGGCTACTATGAATAATGCTGATATAAAATAAACATTTGATGCAAGTTTCTGTATAGACTTATATGGTGGGTCTCTTTTTTCCGCGTCCAGCATGGAGAGAGTGGTCCAGTTCTTAGAGTAGAGGTGGCTGGGGATTCGAGAAATAGGAAAGAATGAGACAAGACACAAAGATGGAAGGAAAAAGCTGCGACCGGGTGGGACTGCTGTCCTCTTCTGACGGAGAGGCAGAGACCTAGCACCGGACCACGTATTTAATTTATACTCCCAAATACCAGGAAGTTACGTCAGTTCTGGGTGGGCCCGGCGTGATGAGCAGTCCAATGAGTCAGGCAGGAACCCGAGGGCGTGGCTCCACCTCAGGGCCCCTCCCACAGGGCGGGGTGCTTGGTGTCCCTTGGCCACTAGGCCATGGATTGGGGTCAAAACTGATTTGCCAGTCAGAGGGAGGTGAGTCCTATTTATTCCTGGTGCTTGGCTGGATTTACAATAATAAAACCCACTCTCTGACACCTGGGCAAAGATGAAAGTCAAGCTGAGAACACTTCTGCCTTTTTGGTAAGATGTGTATCCAGGACGTGGCTCTGCCTGTCACCTTGGATTCAGCTGACAATTATTAGATAAATGCCCATGTGCCTTCCCAGGGGTCCTCTACAGACTTATGTTTTCATTTCACTTGGGTAAATAAATAGCCAGGAGTAGAATTGCTGGGCCATATGGTAACTTTGCATTTAATCATTTGAAGAACTGCCAGACTGTTTTTCAAAACATCTGCATCACTTTACATTCCTATCCGTAGTGTATGAGGGTTCCAATTGATCCACATCTTCACCAATACTGTTGTTATCTGACTTTTTTATTCTATCCACCCTAGTGGGTAAGATATTGTTTCTTGTTGTAATTTTGATTTGTATTTACCTGATGATTAATGATGTCAGGCATCAGTTTATATACTCACTAATGGCCATTTGTATATCTTCTTTGAGGAAATGTCTATTCAGATCCTCTGCTCATTTTTTAATTGGGTTTACGTGTCCTTTTATTACTGACTTGTAAGGTGCTTTAAAAAAATCTTTATTGTTGAGAGTATTACAGATGACCTCCCCTGCCCCCTCCTCCCCTCCCCCCCCAATGTCCCCATTTACCCAGTTCCTGCCCTGCCTCAGGTCTTCACCACCCTATTGTTTGTGTCCATAGGTAATGCATAAATGCATTTAAGTTCTTTGGTTGAGCTCTTCCCATCTGCTCTACCCTCTTCCCTCTGAGATTTGTCAGACTGTTCCATGTTTCCATGCCTCTGGTTCTATTTTATTCATTAAATTATTTTGTTCATGAAATTCCTTGTTTGTTTATTTTGATTTTTAGGTTCAATTCTTGATAGATATGTATTCATTGCCATTTTATTGTTCATATTCTCCTCCTCCTCCTCTTTCTCCTCCTCGTCCTCCTCTTTCTCCTCCCCCTCTTCTCTCTTCTTCTTCCTCTTCTTAAAGAATACCATTCAACATTTCATATAATACTGCTTTGGTATTACATTCAAGGGCAGACTCAGTGAGCACTCCTTTAGGTTTTTCTTGATAGCTTTGCTGGGTAGAGTAATCTTGGTTGTAGGTCCTTGCTATTCAATATTTTGAATATTTCTTGCCACTCCCTTCTGCCCTGCAAAGTTTCTTTTTCTTTTTCTGTTGGCCTGCAAAGTTTCTGTTGAGAAATCAGCTGACAGTCATATGGCACTGCCTTGTAGGTAACTAATTGCTTTTCTCTTGCTACTTTTAAGATTCTCTCTTTGTCTTTAACCTTTGGCATTTTCATTATGATGTGTCCTGATGTGGGCCCCTTTGGGTTCCTCTTGTTTTGGACTCTCTGTGCTTCATGCACTTGTAAGTCTATTTCTTTCACCAGATAGGGGAAGTTTTCTGTCATTTTTTTTTTCAAATAGGTTTTTAATATTTTGCTCTCTCTCTTCTCCTTCTGACACCCCCATAATGTGAATGTTGGTACCCTTGAAGTTGTCCCAGAGGCTCCTTACACTATCTTCATATTTTTGGAATCTTTTTTCTTTCTGCTTTTCTTTCTGGGTGCTTTTGCTTCCTCATATTCCAAATTGTGGATTTGATCCTCAGAATCCTCTACTCTACTTTTGAGTCCCTGTAAATTATTCTTTATTTTAGTTAGTGTATGCTTTTTCATGTCTTTGATGTTCTCCCTAAGATTCTTGAAATTTTCACTAAGAACCTTGACATTCTCACTAAGTCCCTTGAAGCTCTCATTAAGAGCCTGGAACAACCTTATAACCATTTTTAAAAAAAATATATTTTATTGATTTTTTACAGAGAGGAAGGGAGAGGCATAGAGAGTTAGAAACACCGATGAGAGAGAAACATTGATCAGCTGCCTCCTGCACACACCTTACTGGGGATGTGCCCACAACCAAGGTACATGCCCTTGACCGGAATTGAACCTGGGACCTTTCAGTCTACAGGCCGATGCTCTATCCACTGAGCCAAACCGGTTAGGGCATAACCATTGTTTTGAACTCTGTATCTATTAGTTTGCTTGCTTCCATTTCTTTTAGGTCTTTTTCTGGAGATTTCTTCTGTTCTTTCATTTGTGACATGTCTCTGCATTTTGGCTACTTCCCTATGTTTGTTTCTATGTATTAAGTAGAGCTGCTATATCTCCTGGAATTGGTAGAGTGGTCTTGTGTAGTAGGTGTCCTGTAGGGCCCAGTAGCTCAGCCTCCCCAGTCACCTGAGCTTGGCACTCTAGGTGCGCTCCTGTGTGGGCTGTGTGCACAGTCTTGTTGTAGTTGAGCCTTGATTGCTGTTGGCGTCACTGGGAGGAGTTGACCTTCAGGTCAATTGGCTGTGAGGACCAGCTGTGGAAGAGCTGCTGTGCAGGAGACACCCCAATGGCACAGGACTTGCTTCAGTGGGGCTTTGGTGCCCACTGAGTCTGCCCCTTGAGTGTATTGATCATGGTTATGTAGAGTTGTAAGCTGGTATGGTCTAAAGCTGTCCATAGGGTGCACTGGCTCTGGAGCCTCCTGGGAGATGCAATGTCAGCCACTGCCTGGGGCCACCCAGCAGGAGCTATTGAGTGATCTGCAGATGGCTGCTACTTGTGTTGAGCTTGGAAATGCCTAGCTGTCTTGAACCTCTTATTGATAGATATGGGGCATGCTGATGCCATCTGCTGCTTGGTTGAGAGATTTTAGGAAATCTCTGAAGCCTGAGCCAGTACAGGCCATTTATATGGAAAAGCTGCTGCAAAAAGTTTGGGTGGAACTGAAAATTGGGTGGGGTAGGGTCTCAGGGAATCACCAGAGTGGAGCAAACAGTGGGAGCCAGGCTTATGGAAACTCAGATATGGCTGCATGTCAGCTCTGTGTCAGGGGAGGTCTTGGCATAGGAACAGTGACCCTTGTGAGCATCCTTGTCTGGGAGAAAGCTGCCCCTGAGTTCTTACTCCAATGCCAGACAATCTGGTTCCTTCCGTTTGTTCCTGGATCCTCCAACACTGTTGCCTCAGTGCTGGAGCTTAGAGGGAGTGAGTCTGAGTAAGTTTGTACTCTGTCTCTTTAAGAGGGACTGCCTGGGTCTCCAGCAGCCTCTGGGACATGTAGCCACAATTCTTACTGGTTTTTACAGCCTGAAGTTACAGGGACCTTTCTTCCCAGCACTGGAACCCTGGGCAGAGGGGTCTGGTGTGGGGCTGGGACCCCTTGCTCCTCACCGGAGGCCTCTGCAGCCTAGATATCTCTCCTGATTAAAAATATGCTGCACATGTGTGTCAGACCAGCCCATTCAGCACCTCTGTCCCTCCTACCAGTCTTGGTGTGCTTTTTTCTTTACTTCTCTAGCTGTAGGACTTCCATTCAGCCAACTTTCTGAATGATGGTTGTTCTATATTTTAGTTGTAATTTTGATGTGGTTTTGGGAGGCAGCGAGCACCAGCATTTACCTACACCACCATCTTGGTTCCTCTCTCGAAATATTTTTTTTCTGTTAAATTAGACATCTGGTTACTCTCACAGGAAATTTCTGTTGCCTGCTTTTATTTGTTTTCTGAAGTATGGGTCATGGTCCCCTGTTTCTTTGCACACTTTATAATTTTTTTTGGTAATTGGACATTTTAGGTAATATATTGTAGCAATTCTGGGCACTGGTCCCCTATTTCCTTGTTTGTTTAGTGATTGTCTGAATTATTTTAGTGAAGTCTCTATTCTCCCAACCCCTTATCCGCTCCCCCCAGTGTTAAGCCTCTGATGTTGCTCTTCAGGGAGGCACAGCTTTAGGTGTGCCCACAGTCACTTTGAGATGACAGCAGCACTTGGTAGGGCTCTTTCACTCTGACCTCACTCAACTGTTAAAATTTTACTAATTGCTGGACGATTGGTTTATTTTTCTATTTTTACAAAAAAGCCCTGGGGTATAAATTCTTCTACATATGAATCCAAACTTTCTGAGATCAGTGTTTGATATTTGTTTTGACCCCAGGAAGGCTCCTCCCAGCTGTCTTATTCCCAGCTCGCTCATGTAAACTAGCCAGCCACAGTCTAGGCTTTTTCTTTATTAGGTACACAAATCGCCTCCCAATTGCCTTTGACCACAACCTCCAACCACTTGAGAGTGCTCTTAGGTTAAACTTTTCCAAGCTCCTTTGCAAATGAAATCAGTTTTTTTTGGAAGAGGTTAGGAGCTATCTGTTTTATGACTCCTTCTCCCCCAGGCAAAAATCTCTGGAGCTGGGGGTAGGGACACTGGCAAGCTTCTCTCTGGGTGACACTCCACAGTAGGAGCCTCAGTAAGAGTTGGGAGAGAGAAGGGAGCCCCCACTTCTTGATTGCACTTGCCTGGGACTTCTTCCCAGAAACAAGCAGCTGGGGGCTAGATGAGAAACACTGAAATCCCATTGACTCCCAGGAAGAAAGCCCTCCCTCTAGGAACTGGGAATAGAGAGCCCTGTGTTCCTGGCTGCAGCAGTCTCCAGTGGAGTGTCAGCCTCACTGTGCTGGGTGTGGGGTGGGGGAGTGGTCTTGATTCAAATACCACAGACTTTCACGTTATAGAAAATTCTTAGGTTTCCTTGACTAGATGTTTTTTCATTTGCTGTTTACACTTAGGACCATTTCCAAAGGCTTTAATTGCTTGCTTTTTAACAATTCTCACCAGTTTCACTAGGGAGTGAGTCTGTGGAACTCTTCCTGCTGCTATGCCAATATTCATAGCAGTCTGTTGTTCTTGACAACTGTCCACTAAGCTGACATTATGCAGATTCATACAACTCAGTCCAGTAAGAGAGTCTCTTGATTCATTAAATAGAAATGGCTCTTCAAGTACACATTTAAACAGAACTCTTCTTTATATGAGGCTGCCCAGATAATCCCAAATCAAAGACGCGCTAGGAGACTCAGTTCCCAGTTCAGTTCTTTCTAAACACTTTTCTCTGATACAATGCTAACTTTTTTTGTCTTTCACAAATAACAGCTGTATTTAGACACTATCCTTTTTAAGTCAGTCTTGGTGACATGATTTCATGGGTTTAAGATTAAAGTAGATCAACAGCTAGCATTTTAAGTTGCCACTCACCCTCTTGTTTACATTATCACCAATAGCCAAGCCACAAGGCTTGGGCAGTGCAGTTATAGAGCAATAGCAGAGCTCTGCATGTGTGGCCTTTCACCACTGGCACTTCATGTGGAGCTGCCTGGCTGGTCTGGAGGTAAATCTCTTATGTTCTGGCCTGTGTTACTTGCAATTGTTTGGGATGAATTATGCAGAAGCCTGTTGAGCAATTTGTGACAGGCAGAGATCTTTCAGTTTCCACTGCTAAACAGTGATGCATAAACAAAAAGGGTAAGAAGCCACTTTTTGCTATATTGTACAAGAAAGCATAAAATTTCTATTTCCCACAGAATATACTTAAATATCTTAAATCATACATATCATTCTCTCCATAAAGGAAGAGATACTTTGCCTACATAGGGGTGAAACTGAATCAGTCAGTTAAGGACTTACAACAAGGAAAGATTGAAAATAGTTAGAGATAGTTATAACAAATTTGGCAATATCAATGAGACAGAATTATTAAGATTTTATTTTATATATTATGCTAATCACTCAGATCTGATTTTATTTTTACATCTTCCACTGTGGTTTAGACAATCAAATGTCAAGAAAATTTCCCACTTTTGGCTATAATATGCAAATACCTACTTTCATTTAATACCTCATTCCCCTCCTTCTTTTTTTTTTTTTATGTGCCTCAGGCATGAAATAGCTCTGGCCACTGACACAGGCATCAAGCTAGGATGAACTAAGGACTGTACATCTGTTTTGCCCCTGATTGATATAAGAGCAATACCACCAATCAGTTATCTCCTTGCCCATTGCCAGGGGGTTCATTCCCCTCCCTTTTCATGGTCAGTACATTTGGGTTAAATAGGGACTTCCAAAGGTCTTAAGAGTAAAAAAGTGTTTCCAATGTTAAGTTTAAGAAATGTCTTGCCAATTGTTTTCTTTTTGGTAATGAAGAATGTAAGCTTTTATGATGGAATTTTTCATACAACTCAGTCCATGCAATATGCAGCTGAATGTGTACTGGCCCAGGTACACTAGCCATTATTAGTAGGACTTGCTTCTTCAGGAAATAGCATCTATTTAAAAAACAGAGTGGAGGAAAAGGAAGGGAATGGAAGGAAGGAAAAAAAGAAAAAGGAATAATTCTTCTAAGGACATAATTCAATCATGGGATATATGAATATGCATTCCCTCCCTCACCCCCCTTTTTTATTGTGAGGAATCTTTGAAGATCATCTGTCTGACATATCATGCATCATTCTTGACATTGCCATTCTAATTCAACTAATTAGAAAACAGTATCTTTTTCTTGAAGGAATGGTCAGCACACCTTACAATAGCATTTTCAGTGAGTTAAAGATAAGCCATTTTTTTCCTCTGTTTTGTCTACTGTCACTGTATAGGAGAGGGACAGCATTCCATGGAGTTGTTTTAATTACCCTATCGGTATGCACCGTGACATCTGACGACACTGGTGAGCTCACCTGATGGACCACAAAGAACCCTGATTTATGAACCCATAATTGGGTTTCCAATAAACATTTGTCAAAATAATATATTAGTTCAAACCAAAGTCGTTTTTATTTATTCATATAAAAGAGCACTTAACTTTCAACAAAGAATTGCCTATCATCAAAAACACTCTATAAATGAATCAAATTTATGAAGACACAGTTCTAGAGAGCGACCACTCAAAGGCTACAGCTTGTTTTAACTCTTTGGAGTACATAGTGTTCTAATTTGGTTGTTTTCACCTTATTCATTTATATTTTACATTCAAATGATGTATATTTTAATATTAACTTGTTAAGGTACTTGTTACAAAATGACTCTAGTGACTTTAAACAATTTTAATTACGAAACTAGCATAACGAGCAGCTGTCATTCTGGAGCTATTTTAAATTCTCATGACAACATATTTTTCATCCATTCTTATTTTGTTTACTTCTAAGTAAGAGCAAAATGTACACTGATCTCAAACTAGTTTGTAAAAGGTAAGGTTTCTTGCCCTAGTCAGTTTGGCTCAGTGGATAGAGCGTTGGCCTGCGGACTGAAGGGTCCCAGGTTCAATTCCAGTCAAGGGTACATGTCCGTGTTGTCTGCTCGATCCCTAGTTGGGGGTGTGCAGGAGGTAGCTTATCAGTGATACTCTCTCACCATTAATGTTTCTATCTCTCTCTTCCTCTCTAAAATTAATAAAAATATATTTTAAAAAATAAATAAACAGCCTTAAAAAATAAAGGACCCTTACAGTCTCCAAGTCTTAGGAAAATTTGGTCACTCATAATAGACTCAAGTCTGCTGTAAAACTTGGTGAGCTTTATTTATTTGAGTTAAGAAGCAGAAATAAGTTTTTTTATAGTTTTTTTAGCCTTTAAACAAAAAATATAGAAATCACTATTGACATTATGAAGTATATGTGGTAGATTTTTGATAAAGAAGGTTGAATCTGAATAATTTTGTGATTTGAGATCTAAAAGGGGATTGTAATTGTATAGTAATTCCTACTATTTTCATGATCTGAATAAAAGAATCTCAGCCTGGGGTCTATGAGAGGGATAATTATGGTCACTCTAAAGTGGACTGAGGGATTCCTACTGTATATTCTCTGCCTAGAATTTGAGTGAAAGCATAATAAATGCAGGGGTGGAACAAGGTTCACCATTACTTTAGAAAAATGGTAATTTTGAAAAAGTTTGAGAGGCAGTGGTCTTTCTTACTTAGTCCATTTGTTCATGGGATCTTCTGAAGCTTTTGGCAAGGTAGAGCATCTCTACAGAGTTGGGTATAAAGTCAGAATCCCCCTACAGGCTTCACTTGAAATAGAATTTGAGAATTCATGACTGGCTGCTCTGGCTCTTGGGAGATCTCAATAATATTTTCCTTCTACATATAACATACATAATTTTCATAAGTATATATTTTATAATGTATATATTCAGTTTATAGGTGTTTGAACTCTTTAGTCTAAATGAAATATTCAGATTAAAAATCAGATCTAGCACTCATTTTTGAGGAAAAAATTATTCTTTTTTCTTTGTCATAGTAGATATAAGGCCAGTGAGCTCTCTCTGCCTCCTATTTGAAGTACAAATGCAAACAATGGTATTGCTCCTCTTCGAATTATCATTGAAGTGTATGGGGGATGGGGACTTAAACTCTGGCCTTCTGCTGGTCCTTTAGTATACACTGGCTGATAACTGGTGAACTAGATATAGTGGCCTCCATTCCTAGGTATTATATTGGCATCTGCTCCTGAAATCTGCAACTGATATCACTCTAGATGAAACTTTATACTCAGCTTTGTCACAACATGGTGGTCCATTCTGTCTGGCATGGCTTTACCTTGGCTCTCACTGATGTTGCCTTTGTCTCAAGTCTCTGCCAGCTACTGCAAATAACACTGGCTGCCTCCTATATAGCTTCTTCTTTGGGGCTCTTTGATCCTCACTATAGAAGGCCCAACATCATGACTGCTATCCTGTTACCTTCTCCATTCTTTCCTCATGGATATGTGGAAACCTTTGGGCTTACTCCACCAAGTGACAAATTAGGAATGATAATCAGGCCCTCTTTCTGCTTGACTATCCTTTTCTGCCTTCTTTACTCTGCTGGGATGTACTGTATTAGCATAGGGTTGCCTTGCATAGCAGTTTCATTCTTGAGTCCCAAAGGGCAAAGGGCCCCATTGGCCCTCAACATTTCTTTTCATCTAAAAGTTTCTTCACTCGGAGACTTCAGCCTAGAGAAGGTAAGTGTGAAAACACTTGTTTCTTTTGCTACCCCCCACCCCCGTCTTTTTTCCTCATCCCAAAATTCATCTGCAAAGGAAAGAATAGGTTTTCACATTTCTTGCTACCTTATCAGGGCCCCCTTTATGTAAAAATCTATGATTAAGTCAGCCAGATCTGACTCTTCATTTGTTAAACAGAGAGATAAAGAAATGTAGAAAATCATTTTCTCTCATGTAAAGCCTGACTTTCAAGACTATTTCCTGTGCTATTTACTTGAAAATTTAACAAGTGGCCACTAGCTTGTATTTCCCTTTATGCAACAGTTCTAATCTCACCCCATTGCCCAAGGAAGATGGATGTCTATATGGTATAAAAAAGAGGAAAGCAAAATATTTCAAAAATACTTTGCTTGATTTCTATGGATCAAGTGACCGTTTTAGTTAATTTGGTTTCTATATGACTTTAGCATATAAGTGAAGATAGGGTTAGATTGACTCAGAAGAAAATATGATCTATATCCATTGATATGTAAGGTGATAGTAACTGTAATGTTCCTTGACTGTGTTCACTAATGATATCTTGTGGATTGACCTTCAAAGAACCCATTCCCACTTGCCAAGCCCCGTTTCTGGTTTCCTGAGATTTGGGTAAAGCAGATAGATGGTCCAATTCGACTGTAACATGAATCTTTTAAGACCTGGCAAAAAGATAATTTTGGCTATAAAAAGATAATTTTGGACAGACCTTTTCAAGAATCACTTTTTTTTTTTAAAAAAACACACCAAACAACAACACATAAAACTTTATTTGCAAAAGAAAGAAAAAAAAGTTTTTTTTTTTTATTTCTTTGAATGTAGCACACACAAAAAGTGCTGGTTCCCTGGTTCCCCGAGGCTCCATCAGGAATGGAGGAATAGCAGAGGGCAGGAGTGCAGAGATTTCTTTCTCAGGCCCAGGCCTGTGCAAAACGATGGCCAAGTGTTAGGTCTTATCAGGGCCCACAGATGATCTGTATTCCTGGTTAGCCCTCTGGAGTCTGGGAGCATCAGCATCTCCAAGAATTCATTTGTATTCAACAAAGATGGGGAGGGGATTCCACTGTTACTGTTGAACTGGAAAGAATAGACCCCATGGTCTGAGGCAGCATCCATAGTCACCTGATTTTGCTGGCTGCTGGTCTCCTCAACTGAAATGTTGGAAGAAGGCACAGGGGTGTACTGGGAGATGTAAGCTCCTTGCATAGCGGCAGCTGTTGGCATATAAGCGCCCGTGGTGCTGAGGGAGAGGTGGCCCAGTTGTTGCGTAAGAGGTACCATCATGGAGAGAGGCTGGAGAGAAAGGGGGTGATCCATACCTGGTGTCAGAACTGAACCTGAAGGCTGAATGAGGTATGACTGGTGGTACATCCATGATGGGGTAGGTACTTGTGGAGGAGATGTCTGAGTTACTCTTGTGATACAAAGACACGGGAGATGGAAGATATGGGGAGAGTGCAGACTGAGCAAGCATCCTGTTGGGAGTGATGTTATAAGTTGCTGGGTAGAACCCATTCTGAAGAGCTGTGGAGGGATCAAGGCCACACCATCCATGTCTCCATTCCTTGGCCAGGCCTGTCCATTTTGCACAAATTTTCCTTGGTTCTGTCATTTCTTTGGACTACCGTCAGCAAATTTGCAAAGCAACAGGTCTGATGGGGCTGGAACTCAAGGGGGTGTCTTAATATATTTTCCATTAAAGTGGGTGATGATGGCTTTACACTTCTCTGTGGACTCCATCCTTGCAAAGCCAACCCCTCTGCTGGTCCCACTGGTGTCTCGAAGGATTCGAGTGGAGATAACTTGGCCAAAGGGCTTCAGCATTCCCTCCAGTTCTTGCTCATCCATTGACAGTGGGAGGTTTGATATGAATAAATTTGTGGGGTCCTGCTCCTGTTGCTTTGCCATCTGTGCCTGGACACCACTGGTCTTCAGCGCTGTTACAGCCTTCTATGCAGCTGAAGGACTGTCAAAGTCCACAAAGCCATAGCCTTTGCATTTGTTTGTGGTCTTGTCCAATATGGCCTTAGTGGAGACAATCTTGCATATGACTGAGACAACTTGACAAGATCCTGGTCAGTAGTGCCTGGTTGCAAACCCCGGATGTAGAGGTTGGTTTTGCTCAGCTGGTCATTTCCATTGCTCCCACTGCTGCTGTTGCTTGGACTAGGTGGTGCCATCTGCTGAGACAATGAAACATATGGGTTTTTGTTGTTCTTGTTATAGCCAAAAGTCGAAATGCCAGGTCTGGAAGTTACTGATAGCAATATTTTCTCTTTAATATTAGGGAGCTAAGAGAGGAGAGGGACAGGGAGGAAAGAAAGAGGGAGGGAGGGAGGGGGGGAGGGAGAGAGAGAGAGAGAGAGAGAGAGAGAGAGAGAGAGAGAGAAAGGAGAGAAGGGGAGAGCTCAATAACCACTTTTTAAAAGTAAAAATCATTGGTTGGTTTATGAAAAAAAAAAAACACCAAGAAAAATTTCTAAATGGGTTTTAGATAAACAGAACATAGAAAACAAAAATATTTTGTATGCCGTGTATAATGTATTGTTGAACACTTTTATAGTTAGACTTTATTTAAGATGATCCAGCCAAGTACCAAACTTATATTATACAATGGAAAGTTAATACCATAACACAATGAGAATGTCTCTATTTTTGCATAATTAAAGTATGTTTTCTTTACTAGACTATAAGCAACTGAGACCAAGACTATGTCTTACTCACTTTATGTAATCCCAGACTTCACTATGATAATTGGAATGTTGTAAATGCTAACCTGTTTGCTGTCTGTGTAGATCTTTGCTTATCTCTGAACAAAAGACATGTGAAACAGAACACAAAAGAAATGATGGACATTTCTTTTTAGTGTTGTATGCTTGGGACAATACTCCGTGACAAAATAATCTAATGATTTGAATTTCACCTTGTGCTGACCCTGAAATAATTTTGAATTCCTAACAAGTCAGGAATTCTATAACATTTATGACACTGAAAGGAGTTTAAAAATGTTTGCTATGAAAGGTTTCATCTGCAAAATGGGACTATCATTAAGTGAAATTAAATGATATTGTGCATGTAAAGGTCTTAGCATACACATGGTATAACATACACCTGGCATACTGCTGGTGTTGTTAGATAACAATTGGGAAACAATTTGGAAATATAGGATATTGTAAAGGCAAGTGGTAGATACATTTTCCATGGGTAACAAATGAGGCCAAGAAATTACACTAAGAGTTTTGTACTAAGGTATACAGATTTTCTCTAAAAAATGTTTTATAGTAAGAGTTTTTATATAGTAGCTACATCTAATATATGTGATTGCCTAGCAAACTATGCTGGTATAGAAGCTAAACCCATTGGCTCATCAAATCATATGAATTGTTTTTTCTGATTTCAATTTGAGCAACTAATGAATCCGTGAAATGTTTGGTGAAAAAACAAACAAAAAGATCAAACAAAATAAGAACAAACCCCCTCCCTCTTACCCCCCCCCAATGAAAACATGAAAAAAGAAATATAAATAAAATGTTTGGTGAAGGAAAAGTGCAGGAGCTCGGTCTGTTGGGGCACCCTTGATAAGGAATTGGAAAGGTGACTGTGACAATGCTGAGGGAGGCTGGGTGTTGAGAAGTGAAAGAAAGGAGGAATTGGATGAGACAAATCTTGCTCAAGATATCATTAGATTCAGAAGTCTTAGTTTTTTTTGAAGGTGTATGCAAGTCTGGCTCTATGCAAGCATCTATTCTGTATGCTTAAATCCCAGGCCAGGTATTTGGGTAGTGGAGAGGTGTTTGTGATAGAAGGGGGTGGGGTGGCTGATAGATATCTACTCTAGAAATCTCTAGAAACCAGTTGGTCTTAAAAATACGAAGAATTTCTAAGAGAATAATAATGTTCAATATTAATAAGATATAACTCAGCTATTACAAAGGGACTTTCTGAGATTGACCAAATGACTTAACCTCTACTTGGACTTGTGCTCTCTTTATACCTGATAAGTGGACATTTGCTTCTTTTCAAAATGTCCATGAAGACATTTGACCTATGCTAAAGGTCTTTAAAATTTGGTCCCGTCCAAAACATCCATGCTTAGAAAATACCACTGGATTCAAAGAGCCCATAATGTTTATTTGTACTTTTGGCTTATAGAATGTCTACATAAGAAATATCCTCATCGCCCTAAGGCGATGGCTCAGAGGATAGAGCATCGGCCTGCGGACTCAAGGGTCCCAGGTTCGATTCCGGTCAAGGGCATGAACCTTGGTTGCGGGCACATCCCCAGTGGGGAGTGTGCAGGAGGCAGCTGATGGATATTTCTCTCTCATCGATGTTTCTAACTCTCTATCCCTCTCTCTTCCTCTCTGTAAAAAATCAATAAAATATATTAAAAAAAGAAAAGAAATATCCTCATCTAAATAATAAAAGCGTAGTGTGCTAATTAGACCAGATGTCCTTCCAGACATCTTTCTGGACGACCTTCCGGATGAAGCCAGGGCTGCGAGGGAAGCCCGGGTCACGGGTGCCAGAGGGAAGCAGGTGCCGGCAGCCAGGGGAAGGAAGGCCTACTCTTGCATGAGTTTCATGCATTGGGCTTTTAGTTTTAAATAATTGAGCTGTGGCTGTATTGCCAATAATAACCCTTCTTGCCTCTGTAACCTAGCTGGTAATGGCACATAGAGTGAGGTAGAAGCTTTAACATGGACCAAATCTCTCCATGAATGTTTTGGTATAGGACAGTGATGGCGAACCTATGACATGCGTGTCAGAGGTGACACATGAACTCATTTTTTGGTTGATTTTTCTTTGTTAAATGGCATTTAAATATATAAAATAAATATCAAAAATATAAATCTTTGTTTTACTATGGTTGCAAATATCAAAAAATTTCTATATGTGACACAGCACCAGAGTTAAGTTAGGGTTTTTCAAAATGCTGACACGCCGAGCTGGAAAGGTTCACCATCACTGGTATAGGACCAAATCTTAAGGACTTTTTGGCATGGACCAAATGTCTCCAGG
The DNA here is from genome assembly GCF_000147115.1 of Myotis lucifugus. Classification (NCBI taxonomy): domain Eukaryota; kingdom Metazoa; phylum Chordata; class Mammalia; order Chiroptera; family Vespertilionidae; genus Myotis; species Myotis lucifugus. The sequence continues at coordinate 10,084,193 of NW_005871075.1, read as the reverse complement.
GATATTTTAGATAGGACCAAATGTTCTGCAAAGCTATCCCTTGACAGTTTTTTTATTCTTGAACTAGAGGCCCGGTGCATGGATTCGTGCACCAGTGGGGTCCCTCGGCTTGGCCTGTGCCCTCTTGCAATCCGGAACCCCTCAGGGGATGTTGGAGAACCGGTTTCGGCCTGATCCCCGCAGGCCAGACCGAGGGACCCCACCGGTGCACAAATCCTTGCACCTGGCCTCTAGTATGCATATAAGATCTTTGGTTAATCTCTTCCTGACCTCCCCCCTCGCCCCTTCCCTCTGAGATTCATCAGTCTGTTCCATGTTTCCATGCCTGTGGTTTCGGCTCCTGTGTTGAGCGTCTGCCCCCTGGTGGTCAGTGTGCATCATAGCTACCAGCTGGTCAGCCCAGTTGGCTGGTCTGCTGGTCGCTTAGGCATATATATTCTAAGTGTTTGGGTTCCTTAGGTTTTGGTCATAGGTCCAATTCTGTGTCTAGATATTTTCTTCCTGGGTGATATCATCTAGTGCCATAACGTTATATATGCTATATGTTGATGATTCTCAGATTTATGTCTTTAGCATGATTTCTTCTCCTACACAAATAGCTGCCTACTTGATATCTCTTCTTGAATGTTTCACAGGTATTGCCAAGTTAATATGCCCCAAACATACATTTTTTTAAACTTTTTTTTATTGCTTAAAATATTACAAAGAGTAGTACATTTGTCTCCTTTTTTTCTCCCCTTGACCAAACATAAATTTTAATCCACATCCCCATTTGACCATTTTTGCTGATACCTGTTCTACCTTTAATCTTCTTCTAAGTAATTCTAAGTAATTTACATCATTCAAGCCAGAAACCTAGGAGTCATCTGTGTTTTTTTCCTCTCCCTCAACTTTCACTCCATTACTTTAGTCCATCAATAAGACTTTCAAAGTTTATTTCCAAAATATATTTTGAATTTGTTTGCATTTCTCTCTTTGCTGACATTTTCTTAATCAATCTACCATCACTTTTTTTTGCATAAACTGCAACAGTGGCATCAAACTGGTGTTTTTCTTCTTGTCTTATCTTCTTCCAATCCATTTCCAAATACCAGTGAAAGTGAATGGTCTTTCAAAAATATAGGTAGGTTTATGTTAATTCTCAGCTTTAAATACTTGACTGATTTCCCACTGTATTTATAAATAAAATTAAAACTTTGTGTCATGGACTACAAGGTTTCACATATTTTACACTATGATACTTGCCGTTCTAATCTCAATGTTCTTGTCTTTGCTTATTATACTTTATCCTCCATGATTTTCTCTCACGTGTTTAGACACCATGCTCTTTTATGCTTTAGCATTTTTGTTCAGGTCATTTGTTTGGAGTGCTTTTTAATATGATTTCCCTCCATGTAATTAGCTCTTTTTTATCCTTCAAAATTCAGCTTAAGTCCTCAGAACATCTTTCCCTAGTCATCCTTTCTAAAAATCATTCCCTGTCCAGGCACTGTCACTTCCTATTACAGTGTCTTACTTATTTAAATTTTTTATATCACTTTTCTTACTTTGCAATTACAATCTGTTTATTTACTAATTTACCTGTTTATTGACTATCTCTTACCTAGACTATAATCTTCATGGGTGTAGAGATATGACTTTCATTTATTATAATATAACCAACAAACTATGAGTGTTTCTTACCATATAACTAGTGTCTAGCACTATTTGTTGAATGAGTGAATGAATATATCTGAAGGTCCTCAGATATTCTGGAGAAATCTATAAAATCTGGGAGCAAGTGGCCATACGAATTGGTAGCATTAGACAACATTTGTGCTGGGTTGTGCAGAATATATTTAATAATTTGGGACTTTTGTTTTCACTAAATTGCTATAGGGAAATGTCACTGGGGATTGAGTGGTCTTAGAGACTTTGTCATTTTGACATACTTTTGCTAAGTCATTACTGGAGAATTGGGTTACACACTGGCCTATTTACAGTGTGGTTGTAGTTTGGCAAGGCCTGTGTCCTAGGTCCTTCTCTTGCTCTGGAATGGTGAGACAAAAGCACTCCTGTCTTTCTACAGCTGATGAAGAACAGACTTCTTCCCTGGAATAGGGCCGAGTGGTAATGTGCCTCTAAGGACTGCACTGAATAAACCTTTAGAGCAAGGTACAGTCAAAGCTGATTAAAATCACACTATTTCATAATACTGCTTACAGGCAGAGACATTCACCAGGAAGCTGTGAAGAAAGAGCTGGCTGCCCGGGAACAGCAGCCTGGATCTGTTCTCTTACCCCCTTGAGCTGTTTGTTCGGCTCTTCATGGAAACAGATTTCCTGGTTTGTCTGTTAGACCTCCAGCTTTCTCTCTGTGTCTGACTTATTGATAAGATGCCTATAGATGCCTCAGAGTTTTCCACTTTGAGATTCAAAGTTGAGATAATTCTGTTTCTCCGGTGCTTCCTTGAAAGAAAATATTTAGTGAAATCTTAGGAAAATTGAGAAAAAGAATCATACCTCTTAGAAGTGTTCAGTATGACATTAACATATAAAGAGTTGCCATTCTTTTCTTTTTGAGAGACTGGACTATATTTATAGAAAGTTGTCCACTGGTTATGGTATTCAGTGTTTCCTGAATGGTGATTAAGAGTATTGTTCCTGGAATTTAAAGAAGGGTTCAAATTATGACTCTGTTGCTTAACAACTTGAGGACTTTAGGAAAATCACTTAATATTTCTGAGCCTCAATTTCCTTATGTAAAATAGAAATAACAGCTGCTCTACCTCGCTTATAGGGCTGAAGAAACAAGTAAAATACTGGATGTGAAGGTGCTTTGTATCCCATGAAGCTCTTTGCAAATGTAAAGTACTATTGTTCTTGCCAAGTTTTTTTCTCCCCTTTCTTTAAAGAAAATGTTGGCATTCTCCAACCATTAGTTAATCATTTCTCTAGGGCCCAGTTTTATTTTGTGGACAGAACAGGTGTCAGGCTGTGTGATGAGATTTGGAGGAAAGTGGAAAAGAAACCCTAGAGTCTTTTAAGTGACCTTCCAGCCTGCTAACCTTCAAAGAGAGGCTGGCTCATATAAAACTCCTTTCCTTGTCATATCTCTTTGTAACAAGGCCCCTTTGGAAGTACAAGCTTCTGATAGCAAGTAGTTGGATGGTTTGGGACTTTTGTTTTCACTAAATTGCTATAGGGAAATGTCACTGGAGACATTCCAAGGCCTTATGGGAGAGAAAACATATACGAAGTCACTATTTCTTTTGTCTGATATGCCTTTTTTGAATGTCTGGATGAATATTATTAGTATGTATTTATTAAGGGGGGCTAATAGATGCCTTAATTTAAAGATTTAACACATTGTAAAGAAAATCAGAACCACCTTGACATGTATATTGACCTGATTAAAAGTCATTTTAATTCATTGTCTTGCATAACATTTTAAAATGTTTTTTTTTTCTAAGCAACAGTATTTTGATGAAAAGCAATCTTGTCCTGGCCAGTTTTGCTCAGTGGTTAGAGTGCTGGCCTGAAGACTGAAGGGTTACAAATTTGATTCCAGGTCAAGGGCACATACCGCAGTTGCAGGTTTGATCTCCAGCCCGGTTCGGGGCATGAGGGAGGCAAATCGATGTGTCTCTCTCACATTGATGTTTCTCTCTCTCCCCCTCCTGCCTCCCTTCTACTCTCTAAAAAAATCAATGGAAAAAATATCCTCAGGTGAGGATTAAAAAAAATAAAGGCAATCTTATTTTTCTTCTATAAATTTCATCAGGACAGATATTATTGGTTTAATTACAGATTTTGTTCATTTATCATAATTGTCATAGAAGAAGATCTTGTCAAAATTATTTCAGATCATTTGGGAAGAACAGGAATATTTGTGGTCATGAGTTATACAGGTAGACATGAAGGACTCTTCTTTATATTTCAGTCTGATAATTTCCCCCTAAACTATTATACTACTTGTATTTGCCTCAAAACATATAAATGTAATTTACTGATTATATTTTATAATAATTTATTTCATAATAATAAATAACATAATTTAAGAAAAGAAAAGGGGAATAGGTTAATCTTCTGACAGTAGTTTAGATCATCAATTTAACTTAATGATTGCCTAGGGTGATGAAATGAACACTTCAGTGTTCAGCAAAAGTTGGTTCTGAGTAGTAAGGTGCTTTAGTAGCAAATGTGATTTGTTTCCTTCCACCCCTGCTCTCCACCCCAGATTTAGACTTTACCCACTCTGAAAATGCAATCAGGAGAGAACCCTTTACCACCAACACTCTCTCTTCCTGAGAGGGCCAAGTTCCTGAAAAACTCTTTGGTAGGAAAAGTCATGTTAAAGTTTATAAAACACTAGAGGCCTGGCGCACAAAATTCATGCATGGGTACGGTCCCTAGGCCTGGCCTGTGTTCAGGGCCATCTTCCCTGCCTGCCTGCAGCTGGCCCTGCCCCCCGCTGCCACCCACCCCTGGTTCCCTGTTCACCATCAGGCAGTCAGAGCCTGCCAGCCGGGGGAGGGACCAAGAGGTCGGCTATTCCCGCCTGCTCATTGTCCCCGTCCCCGCTGCGGGTTGCCCTCTGTGTGTGGGGTGACCGGAGGGGCAGCGACCTTGACCTGGCGCCGCCTGCATCCCCCACCACCCACGCCCAGTTCCCCGTTTGCCATCGGGCGATGGGAGCCTGTTGGTTGGGGAAAGGGTCCAAGAGGTGGTCAGTGCGCCTCATAGTGACTGATCGAGCGGTCATTCTGGTTGTTCTGCCATTAGGTTCAATTTCTATATTACCCTTTTATTATATAGGATTATCAGAAAAATAGAGTTAGAGAGATTCAAGTTTTTGGGATCCTATAAAAGTTCTTATAAATAATCTATAAAGTCAAGTAAATAAAATAACGAACATAGGACATGAAATAAAGAGAACAGTCAATAACATTTCAACCACTGTATTAATAATAATGGCTACTTTACAATTATTTTCCATCAATAACTGCTTGCTTCTTAGAAAAAATTCAGGATCTCTGTCTCTACAGTTTTAATAATGTAAAAAAATGTTTGCCTTATGGGAGATAAAACACATATGAAGTCACTTTTTCTTTTGTCTGATATGCCTTGTCTGAATGACTTTTGGACTTTATGATCCAGAATTGTTGACTATAATGTCCAGGTTTCACTGTGGTCCCAGAAATACAGCATAACTAGACCCTGAAATTTATCAAGCTTTGGTTAGCCTTTATTTTACATATTTTTTTCTTTTTTAAAATAATTTTTATTTCTTGAAGTATTACAAAGAGTATTACATATGTCTCCTTTTTCCCCCCCTTGACATTCCCCCGGCCCCTACCCCCCAGAGTCTTGTGTCCATTGGTTATTCTTATATGCATGCATATAAGTCCTTCAGTTGATCTCTTAATCCCCCCCGCCCAAACCCTCCCCAGGCTTCCCACTGTAGTTTGACAGTCTGTTCAATGTTGCTCTGCCTCTGCATCTACCCCTGTTCATCAGTCTATACTGGTCCCCATTATCTGTCCCAACCTCACCGGGGCCGTCTTGGTCTCACCAGGGCTATTTCAACCTCACCGGGGCCGTCCCTACCTCACCGGGGCCATTATTTTACATATTTGATATAACTAAGTAGATATTGCCTAAATTATGTCCTCAACCCAAGATTCTATATCCTTAGCTCTGATCACTGCAATTTGCATAAAAACATCCCACCAGTTCTTATGTGTAACTCAACTCCTTCCCTCCTTACAGAAGTAAAAATGTAGTTCCAAGAGGTAGAAGTGTAATTCCAAGGCCCAAGGTTACTTTTCCTTAGCTTCCTTTATTTCAGGAGAGGGGCCAATGCAAAAATTTCTATTGCTGCTCTGCCATCCACTCTATCTTTTCTTTTCCCCATCACTAGTCCCTTCTTTTTTCTACTTATCTCTAATCAAAATGACTTATAATTTCTGTATTCAGGAACTCAAATTCTTATGGTTGTTAAAAAGGTATGTAGGAAACTAAAATTTCTGGTAAGAGAGAAATACTGTTGGAAAAAGATTAAGGTATTTTTATTTAGTATTTTAAAACATTTTCATATCTCTATCAAGTGGATTTAGGAGATTGTCCCCCTGAGAGGTTTTGAATGTGGATGGGGTGAGGGTGAGGGTTGGGAAAAAGGAGAATAAGAGCTCCTGAATCCTTGATCAGGTAGACAGGGATTTAATCAAAGGAATTGGGGGTGATGCTGAAAGGACACTAGGAACGCTGAAGATAAAACTTTGTCTATTTCTCGATTTTGCCTAAAGTAGAAATATAGTCTTCATTCTTAAAGAAATTGAAATCTAATTTTAGTAGCAAGAATTTCTTGCTATGGAATTGTGAATTACTGGAATATATTATCAAAATAATTAGTAGTCTTTTGAGCATTTTAACAATTGATTTTAGAGAGAGAGGAAGGAAGAAGGAGAGAGAGAAACATCGATGAGAGAGAAACATCAACACTGATTGGCTGCATGTCCCCGGTTGTGGATGAAGCCCACAACCCGGGCATGTGCCCTGACAAGGGATTGACCTGGTGACTTCCTGGTGCATGGGTTGATGCTCAACCACTAAGCCACACCTTCCAGGCTCTTTTGAGCATTTTTAATGAAAAAATAGATCACAATACTTTTAAGGCTGGATAGGCATAATGTAATACTGTGCAAAGAGTACTAAAAATGAGCTATATACACTATGACTCTGTAATGGTGAATAAGAAAATACAAACAGACAATTTTATTTAGGGAAAAAAGTTCATTTTCAGCCACTGTGTCTTTTAGAAAAGGAATATTTGAATACTTAAGATTAACTTTATCTTCTATTGTATATATTTTGAATGTTAGCATATTGTTTGGCAATTAGTAAGTATATAACACTTATACATTGTTTTTAGTATAGTTATAAGCACAAGATTATTGTTTCAATCTATAATTTTTCTGTAGTATAAGTTAAGGCCTATGTATGCTTTTCTTTTCATTAGGTTTTATTTTTAATTTAATTTTTATTATTATTTTCTGTTCTTTATTGATTAAGGTATTACGTATGTGTCCTTGTCCCCCCTCTTGTCCCCCACCCCCCGCTCATGCCCTCACCCTCCTGGTGTCTGTGTCCATTGGTTATGCTTATATGCATGCATACAAGTTCTTTGATTGATCTCTCCTCCTTACCCCCACCCTCCCCTACCTTCTCTCTGAGGTTTGGCCATCTGATCAATGCTTCTTTGTCTCTGGATCTGTTTTTGTTCATCAGTTTATGTTGTTCATTATATTCCACAAATGAGTGAGATCAGTGATAGTTATCTTTCCCTGAGCATAATGCTCTCCAGGTCCATCCATGCTGTTGCAAATGGTAGGAGTTCCTTCCTTTTTATAGCAGCGTAGTATTCCATTGTGTAGATGTACCACAGTTTTTTAATCCACTCATCTGCT
>NW_005871075.1:10012946-10076566 GCF_000147115.1 Myotis lucifugus | reverse complement strand
CCCCGGAGGATTAGGGACTTTGAGCATTTTTTCAAATGTTTCCCCCCCAATTTTCCCCCCCCCCCCATGGGCCTGCTCCCCCCCATTTACCCCCCCCACAAGCCTGTTCGCCCCCAACTGCCCCCCTGCTGGCCTTCTCACCCCCACTGCCCCCCCCCCCCCGCTGGCCTGATCACCCACAACTGCCGTCCCATCCTGGCCTGATCACCCACAACTTCCCTCCCCTCTTGGCCCCTAACCACCTCTACCTCCGCCCCACCACCATGGCTTTGTTCAGAAGAATGTCCAGAAGGTCTCCTGGAAAGTATCCCAGTCTAATTAGCATATTACTCTTTTATTAGTATAGATTACATGTAGAAAGCTATTTTATAGTTTCTCGAATTGTGGTATATGATCTTAGATTTTGGAAGGCTTAATTTTAATGGAAGCACTTCTTGAGAGATCTAACTCAGATACAAGGACTCATTAGGGCAACAGGTACTAACTAGTATTAATAAAGATGTTAATAATAATAATATCATAGAGTCCTGCAAGATTTTGATGCTTCCTCAATCCTCAAAGTAAGGTTTTTACAATGTTCTGCATAGCCGTAGCCAGTTTGGCTCAGTAGATAGAGCATTAGCCCTCAGATTGAAGGGGACTGGGTTTGATTCTGGTCAAAGGCACATACCTTGGTTGCGGGCTCAATCCTGCACCCTGGGGTGTGCGGGAAGCAACTCATTGACGTGTCTCTCTCACATCAATGTTTCTTTCTCTCTCTGTCTCTCCCCTTCCCTTCCACTCTCTCTAAAAACCAATGAAAAATATCCTCAGGTGAGGATTAACAACAAAAAAGAATGTTCAATATAGTTTAGTGGCAAGAGTATTTTATTTTGAGCAGAGTCAAGTTCCCCATTCATCATGATTCTCTGGTTTCTTCTTTGTGTGGACTCTTGGAACATGGAGGTCTGATCTTTGAAGTTTTTCTAGAAGTCCTTTTCTCTGTTTAAGTTATTTGATGAACGATAACTTATAATCTGTAGTTCTCCTCACCCCCACCCTGCCCCTCTCTCATATGGATCAGATCCTCAGGCTAGTTCTTTTTCCCACTGGAGTTCTCAATTGGACTTCGTTGATTTTCACTTACTTCATTGAGTGGTCTGCATAGATATCTTGAAAATTTGTTAGCCTGAATTCTTTTCTGAATCCCATTGCCTTAGAGGTTTAGTTTTTTCTTTTATGCCTTCCCTCAAAGTTTTTCTGGATATAATAGAATGTTTTAAACTTAGTTCTCTTACAGAATCCTAAGATATCTTATCTTGAAAAAAATTATCTTCATGTTTCAGTAAAAAGGATATTTTCTTGAATATTTATTTAAGTAGCTCCAAGTTCCTGTATTTCTTTCCTGGGACCACCCTGAAAGAGCTGCTTTTGACAAGGATCCAGTCACTTCTATGTCTCCCAAATTGCACAACCATGTCTGTGGATGTCATTGTTGTCATCTAGAATTTTAATAGATAAACCATGGGGAAATCTACTAGACACCTGGAAACTTAAGGATCCTTTGAAAATTGATCATTCATTTGTGGGACCTAGGGACACGCTCTATTAAGTATCCAACTTCCTTCCTCTTTCCTCCACCCCTGCAATGACCATGCTGGAAAGTAGAATTTGCTGCAAGGAGATTTAAAAATGAATTATATTTCCTTCAGGAGGTACAATTTGCTCTTTTTAACAAAATTATATAATTAAGGGATGTAGCAGGATAAATAATTCATCAGGAAAAATTAGAGTCAGAGATCTCAGAATAGTAGATAAATGTATGCTGATAAAAGTGAAGTGCTATTACAGCTTATTTTGAATCTGTTTTCTAAGGAACAACTATATTAGCTGTGTGTTGGGCCAAGGCATTTGTATAGTAAATTCTCAAATGTTAAATTTTTACTCTGATTTCCCAACTTTTGAGTAGGTCTCAGTATATCTTCCAAAGTATGAACTGCAGAAATTAGATGAAATTTGAACTTGTCAGTTTTGTAATGTGTCAGAAACTTTGTAAAAAGTCTATTAGACTGTCTTCTATTACTAGCAAAATCAAATACTAACTTCTTTGGTTTTTTTCTACTTTTTGTTGAATGTCCTTCACCCAATTACATAATTAGATAATGTAAATTTTGCCTTTTAAAAATAGAAGTCATCAGTTTAGTCCAATTTAAGTGAGACAAAATGGACTAAAGAGGTCTTATATTTAAACTAGAGGCCTGGTACACAGATTCATGCACTGGTGGGGTCCCTCAGCCTGGCCTGTGGGGATTGGGCCAAAACTAGCTCTCCAACATCACCTGAGGGGCTCTGGATTGCAAGAGGACACAGGCCAGGCTGAGGGACTGCACTGGTGCACGATCGGGGCCAGGGAGGGACCTTAGGACAGCTCCAGGGCGTGTCTGGCCCATCTTGCCCAGTCCCGATCGGCCGGACCCCAGCAGCAAACTTACCTACCAGTCGGAGCGTCTACTCCCTGGTGGTCAGTGCGTGTCATAGCGACTGGTCCAATGGTTGAACAGTCGGACACTTAGCACATTAGGCTTTTGTTATATAGGATTATGAGAAAATTTGAGGCATGAAAGCTTGCCTTCTTCTACCCACATAAAGTCTTTTATATTGATTTATGTTGCTTCCTTTAAGAATTGTAATAGCTCTAGCTAGTTGATTTTGCAGGCTTTCTACTGCCCATACATAGAAGATCTTTTTCTGTTAGAGCTAATCTGAGAAACTCTTCAGGTAATATTGCTGTACTAGTCTCAAATATTGTGTATGTAGAAGTGGAGCTTAGCTGTTGATATGGTAAAGGATTAACTTCTTTTGAAATAAAAATGCTCACATCATAACATTAAAATGAATAAATTTGTAGTCATATATTTGCATCCTATTCTAAGTGTAGTTTAAAAGGAAAAAGAATTCCTTTAAACTATTTTTAAAGGTCATTAAAAAAGGATAAGAAGTAAAACAATGCAGGTTATAGGCTCATAATATGTAGCTTCTCTAATGATCCCTCAACTTTTAAAATTTGTTGGACATAAAAGCGGTGCTAATCTGATTAGTAACTGTGATTGAATAAATCTACTGTAAAAATGGACTGTGTTCTGGTTTTTAACATGATACCATGAAAGTCATTTGAGAACTGTCGCTGTGGAACATAAAAGTCTCTTTGATGGAATATTTATTCCATGATTAAAAACTATATATACATAAGTGTGTGTGTGTGTGTGATTTGTGTTGTTTATTTTCATGAATAGTTATAAAATTTGTTCTGGGAAAACTGATAGGCAGGAAAGAAAAATAGTATGATACAAACAAATGTCAATCAAGTTTGGATGTGAATGTGGTTACTAAAAATTAAGACCCATGATTATCCAACACTCTTTTTAACTTCCACTCTGCCCTTCTGCCTGCCTCCAGACATATGCAGGGAGAAGGGAACTAATATATGAAAGACTATTGTGTGTAGGCATTTTACATGTGGTACTTCATATAATTAGAAGAGTAAGGGGGAATTTGGAAAGCTCATGATACTGAAGAAAATCTGTTGGCTACATTGTGAGACCTTGGAAATATTTCTCAGGCCTCCTAGCTAGGCTATAGCATATTTTTACATGTCACTTTAGCAGTCACAGATACTTCTTTTAAAGCTAAGAAGTTCATTCCTTGGCATCCACATACACTGCAATTAGACATTTTGCAAAGTGCCAAAAATCTCTAGCAGTTTAAGCAAAGTCCAGAGAAATGTCAGCACTCCTTATTAATGTATTTATTGAAAAAAGGTCATTTTCAAATTGTTAACATGTATGAAAATATGCCAAGAAAGGAAAGGTTTTAAGCAAATAAAATAAAACATGCTTAATTCATAGTTAATCGAATTTAACTGCATTTTCCATTTTTATCACAGTAGGTATCTGTTTAAATGTCAAATTCTGTGATGCCACTTTAATGTATTTTTGTTAATAAATCCAGTGAACATCTTATTTATAAATAAAATTACTTTATCTTTTATAATGCTTTTTGCACAAGAATTTCATTATTCACAATGTCATAAAACATGAGTGCAGACATCATGTAAGATACTTTATACTATATGAGATGAGAGCAATTGGCTGAACAAACTTAGGGTTTTGTTTCAACTTGGCTGCTTGGCATTTTTCTTAGTTCCAATGGCAATTTTTGAAAGAATTAACCAAGATTGGTACCCTTTTAAGGATTCAAACAGCACACTGTTTGTTTTATGGGGGAGTCTTCCAACTTCAGAGAAGATGAAGGTTAATAAAACGTTTTCAATGATTATAATGTAAATTCCAAGTAAACTTGGATTTAGATACATGATTTAACTAAAATCAACAATTCATACATCCTTTAGTTCACAGTAATAATATGTGATTGGTCTCCTTTCTGTAGTTTATGAACATATAAGGAGGAAGCCAGTAGTGGGGGGTCTTATATGGAGAGTGATATAAGGGCTTCCAAGTTTTGGGGCTATGGGTTGAATACCTAACCATTGGGTTTAATATATAAGAAGGACTGGTAAGGGGGAAAATAGTGCTTAGGAGAATCTATAATAATAAAAGCATAATATGTTAATTAGACCGGACATCCTTCTGGACGAAACTGGGGCTGAGAGGGAAGCCCAGGTCCTGGGTGCCAGAGGGAAGCCGGTGCGGCAGCCAAGGGAAGGCAGGCTTACTCTTTCATGAATTTCATGCATTGGGCCTCTAGTAGAGTATATAGATGAGCACAAAGATTAAGTTATCCCTAATTATAGTATCTTTGGGTCATTAAGAGTCTTGAGAATAAATTCCAAGTTCCTATTCTAAGGTGTATACATGTATTAATTTTCCCATCTCTACTTGTTACTCCCCCAATAATTTTCACTTATCACCAATTAAACTACTGCCTTGTTTTTTTCTAGTATTTTTATGGTACCAAGTCTAACATTTAAATCTTTAATCCATTTTGAGTAGTTTTTTTTCTTCTGTATGGTGTAAGAAGGTGGTCTAGTTTCACTTTTTTGCATGTATCTGTCCAATTTTCCCAACAACATTTATTAAATAGACTGTCTTTACCCATTGTATGTTCTTGCCTCTTTGTCAAATATTAATTGACCATAAATATATAGGTTTATTTCTGGACTCTCTATTCTGTTCTATTGTTCTATATGTCTGTTTTTATGCCAGTACCATGCTGTTTTGATTACTATGGCCTTGTACTATAGTTTGATATCTGGTAGCATGATGCCTCCAACTTTGTTCCTCTTTCTCAAGATTGCTGTGGCTATTTGGGGTCTTTTGTGGTTTCATATAAATTTTTGGAATATTTGTCCTAGTTCTGTGAAATAGGTCCTGACTAGTGCAGTAAAGAGAATTATTTACTCATCAGTTTCAAGGATTTGGAGTCATTCATTTGTGTGAGCTTAAGAAGTCACCTGCTCTTAGTACATTAAAACTTATGTTCAATATTTAGCAACTAAATGTGAATTTATATTTATATGAGCCAGTTAGGTACCCAATGTCTGTTAATATAGTACATTACAGTTTATAAAACACTTCTGACATGCATTCTGCAATTTTATTTCACTCCTCACAACTATCTTATGAAATAGAATAAGATGGGTATTATTATATTACTAGAGGCCTGGTGCATGACATTCGGGGGGGCGGGTCCCTTGTCCCTCAGCCTGGTCTGTGCCCTCTTGCAGTCTGGGACCCCTCGGGGGATGTCCGCCTGCTCCTGCTGGCTTAGGCCTGGTCCGCGCCCCCTCCCCCCCCGAGTCGGGATTAGGCCTAAGCTGGCAGTCAGACATCCCTCTTGTGGTCTGGGGCTTTCACAGTCAGGGACCCCTCACTCCTTACTGCCCGCAGCAGAGGCAGGAGAGGCACTGACCACCAGGGGGCAGCTACTGCGTTGAGTGTCTGCCCCTTGTCATTCTGCTGTTTGGTCGATTTGCATATTAGCCTTTTATTATATAGGATTACACATCCAACTCTCAGAAAGGATGTGGTTTTCTTATGGTCATACAACTAATGGCAGAGTTTGTACTTGTCTCAGACCCTCCAATTCCAAATTCATGCTTTTCTCACTTGTCTTAATGTTTTTCAAAAACTACATCTGTACCAGGTAATGTTTTAAGAACTAACTTCTTTGAGTTTTAAATTTTCAAGTTCTTGCTCTTTCCAGATGTCTTTCTAGAGAAGATAAAAAGAAAAATTTGTTGAGCTAATATTTATATTAAAAATATTTACTTTTGATTCTTGACCTCAATTAAAGTATCATTTAATTCCTTTTTTTATTTTCCATTTAGCAGAAATTACATATTATCCCATTAGTAAAGACTGTTCATTAATGTATTTTATTTCCATGTTATAAATGTTCTCTCTTTCTTTTTAACCATTTTTTGGTAAGGCTCTGCATTTTTACTCCTATAGCAATTTATGCTGATTTTTGCCAAATCAGTCACATTTCTTTCCCTTTGTTTCCAAAGATAAAACCCATGTTGGTTCTCATAAACATTTTAACTCAGGATCCTTTACATAATCATTATCTCCTTTAATTACAAAATAGTATATGAGGTAGAGATTATTGTTATCTTTTCCATTTTACTGGTAATGAACAAATTAGACAGGTACCTAACTTGCCCAAGACCTTATGGATGGTGAATATTGGTGCCATGATAGAAACCCTGGTATTTTCCTGCTGCCCCCTGCTGCCTCCCTGGCAGGGATGACTGAAATTCTTTTCACCTGTTATGATCCTAGAAGCAGTTTTTCTTATGTGTCTGAGCAGCTGTAAATGCACTTCTTGGTTCCCATCCCATAAACCTAATTCCGTCTCAGGGTCATTCTGCACAGCTTGACTTACACATAAAAATTAACTTTTAAGAGGTTTACTTTAGCTTGATAGCCATCTATTCACTGATCTAGAAAGCAGGTATCCTGAGTGTAATTTCCTTTCTATAAATGAATACATTGCCCCACTCTCCTGTGACTTCATTCTTATAGAGTATCACATTTACATTATTGTTCCCAACTAGCTGAGGGCATACTGACCTACAGTTCTCAAACTCTCTTGGTCTTCAGATTTCCACAAACAACTGGGTCTAGGGTATTCACGGGACCTGGACATTGACTTTCCCCCCCTCTTTTGGAGAAAAGTAAAAGAAAAGAGAAACAGATTACTTGGCAAAGATAGATACAAATAGCTCTTGGAATGAAAACAGAGATTTGTAGAATAAAACGAAGGGAGCTGAATTCCTACAAAAAGAGAAAAGATGATCAAGGGGGAAAGTCTTTACTTACAGGATTGATATTAAAAAGGAATTTTGCTGAGGAGAGAATGAACTGAAGGGAGATTTAGAAGTAGCAGAGCTTTTAATGTAACATATATATGTTTAATGTAATATATCTACATCTATATGTATATATCTATATCTATATCTATATCTATATCTACTTGGAATGTTGTGTAATCACTAGAGTATTTGTATTAATATTACTAGCTAACCCCTATTGTAAATGCACTTCTTGGTTCCCATCCCATATTGTTAAGGTGTGCTAGACAGTTACCTCATTTGGTCCTCAAAACAACTGTAAGAGTAAGGTACACTTTTATCTGTTTTATAAATGAGATTCAGAGAGCTTAATAACCTGCCCAAAGTCACAGAACTGGTAAATAGTGGAACTGCTGCACAAGCCCTCAACAGCACTTTTATGCTCTGTAATTATTTACTTGTTTACTGTCCATCCCCTTCACCAGGATGTAAGCACCAGGAGGGGTCTGTCTTTTCACTGCTATGTTCCCAGTACTTGACTAAGGGCCTGGCACTTAGAGTTGCTCAATAGACAAATATTACTAACTGACCTCTATTGTTAAGGTGTGCTAGACAGTTAACTCATTTGGTCCTTGAAATGACTGTAAGAGTAAGGTATACTTTTATCTGTTTTATAAATGAGATTTAGAGAGCTTAATAACCTGCCCAAGGTCACAGAACTTTATCAAAGGAAGCAGTGAGTGAATAAAATCCATTCTAATCCCAGGGCCATACTATTAATCCTTTTGCATTAATGCGTCAAAAATTTCTCATTGGTTAGTCATGTCTTCCTTCAAGTACCTATGTACAACTTCGCTGAAGCTTTTATAGAATCAGGGTAGAGGGTTAGCTAATCAATAGAGGATTCCCTGCCCCCTTCCTCCAGAGTAATGAGCTTATCTCCATCTGGAAATGGAGAGAACATCTAGAATTTAACCAATTTGAGTCAATTGTAGTTCTCAGAATTATAAGTTATGGGAGTTGTCCTCTATAACTTTTGTGGAATTCAGGTGTATGAACAAGTAACAAAGGGTCATAGTAAGGAATGAATGAGACCGACATAGTCCTTGCCCCCATGGAACTTACAGTCTACTAGTTTTGAGATTTATATCAGACCGCATTAACTTTTGAATTTAATATTATGCAGGGTACACTATTTCCATTTAAGTAGTATAAATGAAAGGTAAAATATATGTAGATGTTACTCTCTGAGGTTTGAGACTTGTTAGAGAGTAAAAAAATTGTAAGAAATGTGAAGTGTCTGTGGAAGGTATAGCCCCCGGTGTTCTCAACTCTGAATGTGCATTAGAAACATTGGGGGAGTTTAAAAAAATACTGATGTCCACGGTCTACCTCAGACCACTTGCATCAGAATACCTGGGGCTGGATCTTTGCATCTATGTTTTTAAAAATGCAATGGATTTAAAAAACACACACCAAGAAAGAAAAACTGTTTTTTACTATGACATTGGCTTGAATGTCTTCACAGAGCCTTTCCCTCTCACTGTTAATTAATTTTCACATGTGCTGCTGCTAATTATGATTTTCTTATCCAGTTGACATTCATTTTCTGAAAATTTTAATGCAAAACCTTCTATTTTGTTTTAATTACATTTTATGTTTAAATTTTTGAGGTAGATTTTTCACTTAAAATCCCATCTTGTTAACTTCATCTAATTTTTCAGCTTGTCAAAGTATTTTTGGGTTGTAATTTGGTCACCTGGTACTTTATCCTTTCATCTTATTGTTATTCATAAATTTGGTAAGAAATCCTTTTATATGTTCATTTTAGCCATTGATAAGAACTATGTTGAGGTAAGGTAGGGCAGAGTCTATAATTTAGCATGCTATAGTTTGGATTTACCATGGATCAAAGTGAAAACAGTGAATTTTTTGTTTAGAGCTAGATTTGAATAGCTAAAATATATACTACCTTAAAACCCCACAGATCCAAGAAAGATCTTGAGATTGAAAATTGTATTTGGATTCTCTTAAAAGTACTATGACTGAGCTGAATTGGAATAAAGACAAAATCATGCTGGTGTTTTTCATATTAGAATTAACTTTAATATGATCACATCAATTTTTTGGTAACTTTTTGTGATTAAAATTTAAGGGTCTTAACGTCTGTCAACCACGAGGAGGAGCTATGGTATAATAAGGAAGAGGCTTGCTTCTGATTGGGAGTAGCAGTTCAAAGATAATCTTTTAGAAGCGAGGCCATAACTAGGAAAATGATCTTTTTTAAAAAATGACATTTATATAAAAATTTTAAATGTGAAAGCTAGTCTTTATTTTCAAAGGGAAAAGAAATAAACAATTATATATAATTTCAATAAAACCCCCTCCACTAAAAAAAAAAAAGGTTTCTTTCTTTAAAAAAAATGATTATATATTTGGAACAGACTAACTAATTCTTTAATTCTTCACCTAGAATCATAGACATTAGAGTGTACAGGGATCTCAGGATCATTCTGTTTACCTGTTTGCCTTCAGGCATTTAGGTATTAAGGTTTTAAAATAAATACGACAGGCTCAATAATTATTTAGTGAATTAATAAATTAATGACTATAAAAACCTGCATGTCAGGTAAGTTAAGTTGACAACAGGTAGTCAGCCAAGAGGCTAAGAATTTGGGAAGGCAAAAGATAAGCACACCAAATCTCAGGTTTCTAGTACCCTGGACTACAGTTCTTTTATAAAATCATCCCGTCTCTTCTATATTCCCTGCTTAAATATAGTCTAAATGTAAGGTAACTGTTTGTAGCTATGCTCAAAGATGCAGTATTCTATCTTGGGTTGTGAGCTTTAACCACATATGTAAACTGAGGCTGGTACAACCCACTTGTTTTAGGAGGTTGTAGAGAAGATTCCTGTGTTAGATGGAACTTTAGACTAGATGACCTCAAAGATTCTTTTCAACTCTAATATTTTGGTTCATTTTGTTTCATTCTATTCTATTCCAGTTCATTTAAAGAAATTTTTTGTGTGGAGATTTTTAAAGATACAGAAAAGTTGAAAGAATTTTACAGTGAATATCCACATATCCACTACATAGATTCTATCGTTAACATTTTGGTATATTTGTCCTATCACATATCTACCCATCTCTCTATCCATCTTCTTTTGGTTCATGTCAAAGTGAATTGTAGACATCAGTATGCTTCCTTTTAACCACTCCAGCATGTATAATATATAAGTAGAGCTCAATATAATTTTTTTTTAGGTAAAATTTTCATATGAGAATGCAGAAATCTTATGTGAACATTTGCTAAATTTTGGCAAATGATTGCACCTGTTTAACTTAAACTTCTCTCAGATATTTACCATACCATCACCCTAGAAATTTCCCTATGTATTATTGCGCCCATTTTACAGATGGTGAAGTTGAGGCTCGAGAAGACAAAGAAAGAGCATGTGTCAGGTATTTTATGATATTATTAGAGGCTCAGTGCATGAATTCATGCATGGGTGGGGTTCCTCGGCCTGGCTGGCAATCAAAGCCTATCAGGGGGCTGGCTGGCTGGGGGGGTAAGCTGCGGGAGGTTGGCCACTGGCGGGAGGAGGGTGGGGAGGGGCCGCAGGAGGTTAGCCAGCCAAGGGGAGGGGCCGTGGGAAGTTGGCTGTTGGAGCATACTGACCACCAGGGGGCAGCTCCTGCATTGAGTGTCTGTCCCCTGGTGGACAGTGCATACGATAGCGACAGGTTGACTGATTGTTCTGGTCATTTCGATTGTTCGGTCGTAACAGTTGCTTAGGCCTTTATATGTATAGACTAGAGGCCTGGTGCATGAATTCATGCACGGGTGGGGTCCAGCCAGCCCGCTCCAATCGGACTGGGCCAGCAGTGGGGAGGGGCTGTGGGTGGTTGGCTGGCCAGCCCCGCCCCCATCAGGGTCTGGATCAGGCTGGTTGGCTGCTGCAGTGCGTGTCATAGCCACCAGTTGTTCTGGTCGTTCTGCCGTTCTGGTTGCTGGGCTTTTATTTATATGGATTTTATTAGCTAGGTATTACTACCTTCCATTTTTCTGCAGACAAGGAAACAGACTGCAGAAGACTCAAGGAATGAGAACTTCCTGAAACCTACTATGTGTCAGGCATTCTGTTAAGTGCATTTTTGTCATTGTTAGTTCAATTATATAGCTTCATCATAAGCCTGTCTGATAGGTACCATTATCCCTACATTCCAAATGAGAAAACAGGTCAGGGACATTAAGCAATTGGTCCAAATTTATACATTCAGTGAGCAAAAAACAAAACAAAACCAAAACCACAGTACTGGGAGTCAAAAGCAGTTACATCTTTCCCTGAAATCTGTATTACCTCAAAGATACAAAATCCTCTCTCATCCTTAATCTGTCCAAGGTCTCAGCATTAGAAGTAGGGTGACTTCTGACTCCAAGTTTGGTTGTTCTTTTTATTACATTCTGCCTCCGCTGTGTGGTTTTAGTTCATTTCCACCTTATGTCCACTGGAAAGGTAGAGAAAACAGGTCAAGTGTTTGCACTTCATGAGACATTTTCAAATCCATGTGATTAAGCACCCTTGAATACTCCTTGTTGCTAGACTAAATACTGTGCTAGTAAATCCTTTAACCTTCGCTTATAGATCATGGTTTCAGCCTCTAATATTTTTGCTTATCCTTTTTTATTGTGACAAAATATAACATTAAATTTATCATCATAACCATTGTAAGTATACAGTTCAGTAGGTTTAAGTATACTGATATTATTGTGAAACAATAACTTTTTCATTTTGCAAATCTGAAATTCTATACACATTAAACACTAATTCCTCCTCTTCCCAGCTCTTGGCAACTACCTTTTTACTTTGTTTCTATGAATTTGACTACTTTAAACCCTTCATATAAGTGGAATCACACAGTATTTGTTTTTTGTGACTGGTGTATTTCACTTAGCATAATGTCCTCAAGGTTTACTAGTATCCATGTTGTAGCATGTGGCAGGGTTTCCTTCCTTTTAAGGATTCATATCCTTTTATTTTTTGTACCGCCTGTTACTGTACATTAAAGAAAATAGCACAAGCGTGTCTGTTTTGAGGATCTGTTTCCTGACATAGAGGTCCTGTAGTGTTCACAAAGAGAAGAGTGTTGCTTGCTCTGGAGACTGAAATAATATGACCTCATTTCATGTTCATTCACTCATATGACTTGAAGATGTTCTTGGGCGATTGTGAGGGAAATTTCATAGTCTAAAACCCGTATTCTGTGTCCTTAATTACTGAACTTTGCCTGCACAACTGTATCTACAAAAGTATGTTTCCAAGGAATTTCACTAAGAAAGGGAATTTTAACCTCTGTTTTGAAGACTGAATCGCAGCTTTGTGCTTGGAAGCTAGGATTTCTTTCTATATACCATGTGGAAAACATATTCCCCAAGAGATTAGAACTCAGGAGATTTTAAGACTTGTTCTTTAAATATGTGCTCAAATGCAGTACATTTCTGTCTATTTTCCCCAAGAGTAGGAGTCACTATTCATTTTATAAAAATTGTTAATCGTTGCTTAAACATGAAGACAATTTTATCTGTATGATTTTAATGTACCACTTGGACCAAAAAAAACTGCTATTCTTGCAAATGGCTTTGTCATCATTTTTTCTCTCTTTTATTTGTTTTTTTGAGATACCTTGCTCAGCTTCCAGAGAATTTTATATCTGTTTAGTCAACAGAAAAGACAATCTAATTTTAACAATGAAAAAGAAACTACCATTTGCTGAATGTGTGTGCTCTGGGGTAAGGCATAGCCCCCAAATTTCAAGTGTATCTGTCCCTAAGAAGAGAACCACCAGCAGATGGAAATCTCCCTACATGGAACCTTCTTCCAGACAAATGGCAAGTACCTAAGTAAATTGATACCTCAATGCAGTCACATGCCAGTTCAGGGAAACCTGATAGCTTTGGCTGGGTAGGAACCCATTTAACATTATCTCTCAGCTATTATCTCATCTCTTCATTCCATCTGACAATTCTCCAATTCAGCGTTTTGTCTAACCATCCTAAAGGTCAAGGATGGCTACTAGGGTGGGTGCTTTTGACATGATCCCTGGGCTTGGGTATTAGGAGCAGACATTTTTAACAAGCAAACTTATGTTTGACTGGCTCTCCTCTGTGTCCCTTGATAGGGGCTATTTTGCTGTACTCACCTTGTCATCTCCTGGGCTTGGCTAGCCCATGTTTTGGGATGCTAAACCTTGAATTATAGTAACTTGTGAGAAAACCCTTGAGGCAGAATATATATATTTCTTGCTTGTTTTGTTTTCATTTTATTTTTTTCTTTATTGACTAAGTTATTACATATGTGTCCTTATCCCCCCATCCTCCCCTCCCCCGCCACTCATGCCCTCACACCCCTGGTGTCTGTGTCCATTGGTTAGGCTTATATGCATGTATACAAGTCCTTTGTTTGATCTCTCCCCCTTACCCCCAGCCTTCCCTACCTTCCCTCTGAGGTTTGACGGTCTGATCGATGCTTCTCGAGGCAGAATATATTGCTGATGTTTTATTTAAATAAGAAACATGGAACTTTCCCCAGGACAAAAACACCCCTGTAGTTTTAAATTTGGTTGGTTGGTTTAGTTGTCTTTGTACCCTCATTTGTCCTCTGTGGACTAGGCCTGGTGGTAGCTTCTATGATTCTTTGCTTATGAAATCCACCTGCAAAGTACTAACCTTCTAGAAACTGGTTGAGTTATGGAAACTCTCGAGGCCTATATCTATTTTATTTTTATGCATATTTTAAGATTTATTCTCTTATAGGAAAGTTTCTTTGAACTTACACTTTTTTCATTGAAGTACATACTAGTATATCAAGATAATTTTGGCTACAACAGAAAACCCATCTCTGGTTTAAATAATAAGAATATTTGTTATTTGCTATAATAGTCAATGCTGAGATAAAGCAATCTTGAGGGTTGGAGAATTCAGTGGATAAACAATGTTACTGGTCACTGAGATTGTTCTGTGTGTCCACTTTGTCATTCATAGCTTTGGCGATATCCTTAGGCTCCTTTTTTTGATCAGCATCATCCAGGAGAAAAGACTCACTTCTGTACCCACAACCCCCTGAGAGGCCTGTGCATCCTTGAACCAACTATTGGCAAGGGGATAAGGGTTAGAATGCTTGACTAGGAGTACTTAGTTGGGCTGGAATTAAGATTAAGGAGAAATTCACAGTATTTACTACAGTATCTGTAAAATTCATTTGTTCCTCAAATCTGTTTTTTTTTAAACTTTTTATTTATTGATTTTAGAGAGAGAAAGGGAGGGAGGGAAGGAGGATGGGATGAAGAGAAAGACATCGATTTGTTGCTCCATGTATTTATGAATTCATTGGTTATGTGCCCTGACCTGGGATCAAACCTTCAACCTTGGTGTATCAGTTCGATGCTGAAACCAATTAATCTTCCCAGCCAGGGCTGTACCTCAATTCTGTTTTTATGTTGATCTGTACATGCTTTTAGTCTCTGGGATATTTAAGGGAAAAAATGCTAAAATAATAGTCATTTCTAATGTAAGAGTAATAGCGAAATTCCTTTTACGTGAGTAAAAAAATTTTTGGTATAAAGTCACAGGGTTTGGGGCAGGTCAGTAACTAAAAAATGTGTATCATTTTGATTACCCTTTACAAAAATTACTTCAGGCATTATTTGTACCGTGAAAAGCAGGCACTTATTTTAATAATTTTAAGACATAAGAGAATAACTTGAAATTTTTTAAAGAAAATTTTTTTATTATGAATAATATTCTGTAAGTCTGATGAAATCATAGCACTGTCTTTTTTTATTTTCTGGGCCTCAGTTTCTCACTGTGTAAAGGAAGGCCTGGGTGATTTCTCAGATTTTAATAAGGATATAATTAAAAGTAAATATTTCTGCCTATTTAGGTATTTACTTGGTAAAGAAACGGTTCATCAGCTTTTCATGAACTTTCTGTCTAATGTACATGTCAAAATTTGGTTTTATGCTGTGTCAAATTCAAACTTATTTAATCATCTATTTGATATTTTTAGAAATAATTTATTTGGCAAAAATGTCAAACTTATAGAAACTTTTCGCCTAGCGACCCCATTCATGTTTCCCCAATTGCCTCATTGATATCCTTTTAGCAGGAGCACCCGGGATCACACCCGGTAGCCAATTGTCATGTCTTCCCAGAGTTTTCCAATCGGGAGCACTTCCTTAGTCTTCCTTTGAGTTTCATATCCTTGAGATATTTTAAGGTCACAGGTCAGTCACTTTGTAGAATGTCCATCGATTTCAGTTTTTCAAATGCTTCCTCATGATCAAGTTATGCAATTTGGGTCAAAAATATTACAGAAGTGATATGTTACCATTGCATTCCAATTGGATGGCAGATGATATTGATTTGGCCCGTTGCTGGTGGTGTAATTTTGATCACTTGATTAACATAATGGCTTCCAGGAGTCTCCACTGTAAAATTGCTTTTTTTCTTTGTAATTATGTAAGTGTTTTGTGTGGAAATACTTTGGAACTAAATACCTGTTCCTCACCACACTTTCACCCACTAGTTTCAGCATTCATTGATATACCATACTTGAATTAATTATTTCTTTTTTTATATCCTTTAAAAAATTTTTATTGAATATATTGGGGTGACATTGGTTAATAAAATTATATAGGTTTCAAGTGTACAATTCTATAAGACATCATCTGTATATTGTATTGTGTATTCACCATCTGAAATAAAGTCTCCTTCTGCCACCATTTATCTCTCCTTTAACCTCTTCTACCTCTCCCCACCCCCCTTCCCTCTGGTAATCACCATTTTGTTGTCTCTGTCTATGAGTTGTTGTTTTTTTTGCTTAATTCCTTCACCCTTTTTCACCCAGTCCCTCAACTCCCTTCCCCTCTGACAGCTGTTAGTCTGTTCTCTGTATCTCTGGTCTGTTTCTATTTTGTTTGTTTATTTTAAAATATATTCATTTTATTGATTTCAGAGAGGAAGGGAGAGGGAGAGAGAGAGATAGAAACATCAATGATGAGAACGAATCATTGATCAGCTGCCTCCTGCACACCCCACACTGGGGATCAAGCAACATGGGCATGTGCCCTGACCAGGAATTGAACCATGACCTCCTGGTTCATAGGTTGACACTCACCCACGGAGCCACATCAGCTGGGCTGTTTGTTTATTTTGTTCATTTGATTCTACATACAAGTTAAGTCATATGGTATTTGTCTTTCTTTGATTAACTTATTTCACTTAGCATAATACTCTTCAGGTTTATCCATTCTCTTGCAAAAGGTAAGACTACCTTGTGTTTTACGGCCAAGTAGTATTCCATTGTGTAAATGTATCACAGCTTTTTTATCCACTCATCTACTGATGGACACCTGGGCTGCTTCCAAATCTTGGCTATTGTAAATAACACTGCAGTGAACATAGGGGTGCATATATTCTTTCGAATAAGTGTTTCAGGTTTTTAAAAATATATTCCCAGAAATGGAATTGCTGGGTTATAAGGCAGTTCCATTTTTAATTTTTTGAGGAAACTCCATACTGTTTTCCACAGTGGTTGCACCAATCTGCATTCCCATCAACAGTGCACTAGGGTTTCTTTTTCACCACATTCTCCCCAGCACTTGTTTGTTGATTTATTGATGGTAGTCATTCTGGCAGGTGTGAGGTGATATCTCATCGTGGTTTTAGTTTGCATTTCTCTGATGATTAGTGATGTTGAGCATCTTTTCATATGTCTATTGGCCATGTTTATGTCCTTCCTGGAAAAGTGTCTACTCAGGCCCTTTGATCATTTTTTAATTGGATTGTATGTTCTTGCCTCCTTTGTCAATATTAATTAACCATAAAGGTGTGGGTTGATTTCTGGGCTCTCTATTCTGTTCCATTGATCTATATGTCTGTGTTAATGCCAGTAACATGCTGTTTTGATAACTATGGCCTTGTACTGTAGTTTGATATCAGGTAGCATGATACCTCCAACTTTGCTATTCTTTCTCAATTGCTGAGGCATTTGGGGTATTTGTGGTTCCATTTACATTTTTGGAAATTTGTGACAATTTTGTGAAACACACCATTGGGATCTTGATAAGGATTGCATTGAATCAATATATTGCTTTGGGTAGTATGGACATTTTAATGGTGTTAATTCTTCCTATCCATGAACATGCTAAATGCTGCCACTTCTTTTCTTTTCTTTCTTCAGTGTCTTGTAATTTTCCAAGTATAGATTTTTTACATCCTTGGTTAAATTTGTTCATAGGTATTACTTTTTTATGCAATTATAGATAGGATTGTTTTCTTATTTTCCCTTTCTTATAGTTTACTAGAGGCCCAGTGCACAAAATTCATGTACTTGGGGGTGGGGGTGTTCCTCAGCCCGGCCTGTGCCCTCTCGCAGTCTGGGACCCCTTGGGGGATGTCCACCTGCTGGCTTAGGCCCGTTCCTCGTAAGCCAGCAGTCGGACATTCCTCTTGCAGTCCAGGACCCCTTGCTCCTTACTGCCTGCATGCTCGCTGCTCCTTACCACTCGGCTCACTGCTCCTTAGTGCTGCTGCGGAGGTGGGAGAGGCTCCCACCACTGTCGCTGCGCTCGCTGGCCATGAGCCTGGCTTCTGGCTGAGTGACACTCCCCTGTGGGAGCACACTGCCCACCAGAGGCAGCTCCTGCGTTGAGCATCTGCCCCCTGGTGGTCAGTGCGTATCATAGCAACCGGTCATTCTGGTTGTTCCGCCATAAGGGTCACTTAGGCTTTTATTATATCCTATATAATAAAAGGGTAATATGCAAATTGATCCTAACGGCAGAACGACCAGAATGACCGCTCGACTAGTCACTATGAGGCACACTGACCACCTCTCGGTTCCTTTCCTGGCCAGCAGGCTCCGATTACCCAGTGGTGAATGGGGAACCAGGGGTGGGTGGTGGGGGATGCGGGTGGCACCAGGCCAAGGCCCCCACCCTGCCAGTTGCCCCCCACACAGAGGGCAACCTGCGGCAGGGGTAGGGATGGCGAACGGATGGGAAGGGTCGACCTCTTGGTCCCTTCCCCCGGCCATCAGGCTCTGATCACCCAATGGCAAATGGGGAACCTCGGGTGGGTGGCAGGGGATGGGGGGCGGCTGCGGGCAGCCGGGGAAGATGGGCCTGATTGCAGGCTGGACCTAGGGACCGTACCTGTGCACGAATTTCATGTGCCGGGCCTCTAGTAGATTATAAAAATGCACCTGATTTATGGATATTTATTTTGTATCTGCTACTTTACTGAATTCATTTATCAGTTTTAGTAGTTTTTTAGTAGAATCTTTAGGTTTCTATCTATACAGTATCATGTCATCTGCAAATAATTACAGTTTTACTTCTTTCTTTCCAATTTGGATGCCTTTTATTTCTTCTTGTCTGATTATTGTCACTAGGACTTTCACTATGTTGAATAAGAATGGTGAAAGCAGACATCCATCTTGTTCCTGATCTTAAGGGAAACACTTTTAGTTTTTGCTTGTTAAGTATGGCTGTGGGTTTGTCATATATGGCCTTTATTATGTTGAGGTATGTTCCCTCTATTCCCCTTTGCTGAGAGATTTTATCATGAATGTGTGCTGGATTTTATAATTTTGTTTATAGATGTATCAAATTTATTGATTTGTGGGTATTATACCAATCTTGCTTCCTTGGAATAAATCCCACTTGATCATGGTGTATGATCTTTTTAATATATTTCTGGATCTGGTTTGCTAATATTTTGTTGAGGATTTTAGCATTTATCAGGAATCTTGGCCTATAATCTTCTTTCTTTGTAGTGTCTTTTCTGATTTTGGCATTAGGATAATACTAGCCTCATAAAATGAGCTTTGGAAATTTTGCCTCCTCTTGAATTTTTTGGAATGTTTGGTAAAATTCACTTGTGAAGCCATCCAGTCCAGGGCTTCTGTTTGTTGTGAGTTTTTTTTTTTAATTACTGCTTCAATTTCATTAGTTGTAATGGGTCTTTTCAGATTTTCTGATTCTTCCTGATTCAGTTTGGAAGACTGTATGTTTCTATGAATTTATCCTTTCATCCAGATTGTGCAATTTGTTGACATATAGTTGTTTGTAATATTTTCTTACAATCCTTTGTGTTTCTTTGATATCAGTTGTTACTTCTCTTTCATTTCTGATTTTACCAGTTGGATCCTCTGTTTTTTTTTCTTGATTAAGGTTTGTCAATCTTGTTTATCTCTTCAAAGAACCAGCTCTTGGTTTCATTGATCTTTTGTATTGTTTTTTTTTTTTAAACCCTCTTTTGTTTATTTCTGCTTTGATCTTTATTATTTTCTTTACTCACTTTGGGCTTTGTTTATTGTTTCATTTCTTGTTTCTTAAGTGTAAACTTAGACCATTTACTTGAGATTTTTCTTATTTTTTGAGATAGGCCTGTAGTGCTATGAAGTTCCCTTTTGGGAATGCTTTAGGTGTCCCCAATAGATTTTGGATTGTTGTGTTTTCATTTGTTTCCGGGTATCTTTTGATTTTTTCCTTGATCTCATTGTGAACCCATTCATTGTTTAATAACATGTTATTTAGCCTCCATAGCTTTGTGTTTTGCATTTTTTCTTGTGATTGATTTCTTGTTTCATACCTTACTGATAACTCCAATTTCAATTCAATGCCACAAGTTTCTTCTCAATTATTGAGAAACCTGGCTCCCATTATCATCAATGTATTTACATAATTGTTTAATCCTTTGTATGTAGCCAGCTTCTGACCTTGTTATGCTGTTCCTGCTTTTGTACTCCAACATCATCTTCAACTGGACTCTTACTACCAGCTGTAGCCAGGCTGCCCCTGCTACCTGGTTTCAACACCGTCTTTATGGGGCTCCATTACTGAGTTGCTCAGGCTGCCTTTTCTGCCCAGTTCCAATGTCATCCTCCTGAAAAAACACCATTATGGATGGGGTCTGCCCAATGACTTTTGGATTGAAGAAGGAGAGAAAAAAGCAAGGAAGAAAGAAGAATGAAGACTTGAAAAATTATGGATTAAAATAAATAGCAGGGATTTGAACTATCATTAAAGTTAGGATTCATGTGTATGGTTTGCTATTTATTGTTCACTAGTTTCTTTTAAGTTTCATATTAAAATCTACTTTAACAGAAAATTAGCACAATCCCTTATTTAAAATAGAATTATACAGACTTAAAGTATTATTTAAAAAGCATAATGAAAATGGTTGCAGGTAATCTGCATTTGTCATATGAAGTCACACATACAAGTATATGTACACCTAAATACAACAGATAAATGCAGACTTCCACTATGAATATCTTAAAGGTAAGTATAGCATAAATAAATTGCCTGAATTGCTTCTTATATGTTATGGTATTTAAATTCTAGTGTCTAAGTTTCCTCAAAGTCCTTAGAATAATGGCCAATCCTTAGTAAACAGTATCTTAATTGTTGCTATTATTATTTTATTGTCATATCTCTTTTTCTTTTTTTATATTCTTTTTTTAAGTTTCTTTATTGATTAAGGTATTACATATGTGTCCTTATCCCCCCATTACCCCTCCCCCCACCCCTCCATGCATGCCCTTACCCCCCTGTTGTCTGTGTCCATTGGTTAGGCTTATATGTATGCATACAAGTCCTTTGGTTGATCTCTCCTCCTTAGCCCCACCCTCCCCTACCTCCCCTCTGAGGTTTGATGGTCTGATTGATGCTTCTCTGTCTCTGGATCTGTTTTTGTTCATCAGTTTATGTTGTTCATTATATTCCATAAATGAGTAAGATATTGTGATATTTATCTTTCTCTGACTGGCTTATTTCACTTAGCATAATGCTCTCCAGTTCCATCCCATGCTGTTGCAAATGGTAAGAATTCCTTCTTTTTTACCACATTGTAGTATTCCATTGTGTAGATGTACCACAGTTTTTTAATCCACTCATCGGCTGATGGGCACTTAGGCTGTTTCCAAATCTTAGCTATGGTGAATTGTGCTGCTATGAACATACGGGTGCATAAATCCTTTTTGATTGGTGTTTCTAGTTTCTTGGGATATATTCCTAGAAGTAGGATTACTGGGTTCCATTTTTAGTTTTTTGAGGAAACTCCATACTGTTCTCCACAATGCCAAGAAATCTATGGCATTTCTATACACCAATAGTGAACTTACAGAAAGAGAGACTAAAAAAGCAATCCCATTTACCATCGCACCAAAAAAATTAAGATACCTAGGAATAAACTTAACTAAGGAGGTAAAAGACCTATATGCGGAAAACTACAGGACACTGAAAAAGATAGAGGAAGACATAAACAGATGGAAGGACATACCATGCTCATGGATTGGTAGAATCAACATCATTAAAATGTCCATACTACCCAAAGCAATCTATAGGTTCAATGCACTCCCCATTAAAATACCAGCGGCATATTTCACAGACCTATAACGAACTTTCCAAAAATTCATCTGGAATAAAAAAGACCCCGAATAGCTGCAGCAATCCTGAAAAAGAAGAACAAAGTAGGTGGGATCTCAACACCAAATATCAAGCTGTATTACAAAGCCACTGTTCTCAAAACAGCTTCGTACTGGCACAAGAACAGATATATAGATCAATGGAATAGAATAGAGAACCCAGAAATCGGCCCGAACCAATATGCTCAATTAATATTTGACAAAGGAGGAAAGAACATCCAATGGAGACAAGATAGTCTCTTCAATAAGTGGTGTTGGGAAAATTGGACAGATATATGCAAGAAAATGAAACTAGACCACCAACTTACACCATCCACAAAAATAAACTCAAAATGGATAAAGGACTTAAATGTATGACAGGAAACCATAAAAATACTAGAGAAATCCACAGGCAGCAAAATCTCAGACATATGCCAAAGCAGTTTCTTCACTGATACCGCTCCTAGGGCAATGGAAACTAAAGAGAAAATAAACAAATGGAACTACATCAAAATAAAAAGCTTTTGCACAGCAAAAGAAACCATCAATAAAACAACAAGAAAGCCCATTGCATGGGAGTATATATTTGCCAATGTTATCACTGATAAGGGTTTAATCTTCAACATTTACAGGGAACTCATACAACTTAACAAAAGAAGATAAACAACCCAATCAAAAAATGGGCAATGGGGGAGAAACTAAGATGGAGGCATAGGTAAACACCGGAAATTGCTGCCTCACACAACCACTTCAAAAATACAACTAAAAGACAAAACGGACATCATCCAGAACCACAGGAAGGCTGGCCGAGTGGAAATTCTACAACTAGAAGGAAAAAGAAAAGCACACTGAGACTCAGAGGAGGTGCGGAAGTGCAGAGGTATGGAGGCGCACGCGGCAAGGGCTGGCAACTGAGGACACGGCTGTCTTTTTGAATCGGGAGGGAGTCACAAGCCCCCAACTGCTCTGAACTCCAGTTCCTGGTGAGTCTCTGGGGACCCAGACTCATACAGGGAGAAACTGGAATATCTGGCAGCGGGCAGAACTCGGAACTCGAGGGCGGCTTTCTCTCAAAGGTGCTTGCAGTGATTACCGGGACACTGAGACGCGGGGCTCCTTAGGGCAGGGCTGAGGATCAGCCATAGCTGCTTGCTCCACCCTGTTGATTCCCTGAGACCCTGCCCCACCCAAGCTGTGACAGAGGCTTTTGCATACGAATGCCCTGGCCCTTTGCAACCTGAAAATTACCTAATAAACTGCAGCTGGGCCAGACAGACCCAGAACTTCCAAGAGAAGGCCCAAGGCCCCACAGCAGCTTGCATTGCTTCATAGTTGGGCCTCATCTGGGCACCTCCGAACCCCAAACAAGGAAGGGGAATCTGCAGATCTCTTCGTAGCTCCTGCTGGGTAGCCTCAGGTAGAGGCTAAATTAGCACCTCCTTAGATCCAAGATCCAGTGTACCCAGTGGTCAGAGTGGGACCATCCAGATTACAACTCCTCAGATCCATAAGGGACACACTCAGGGGGCAGACTCAGTGAGCACCAAAGCCCCACTGAAGCAAGTCTTGCCCCAGAAGGGTGTCTTCAGCACAGAAGTTCTCCCACTGCAGACACAGCTGATTCTCACAGCCAATTGGCCTGGAGGTCAATTCCTCCCAGTGATACCTACAACAATCAAGGATAACTACAACAAGACTGTGCACAAAGCCCACAAGGGGGTGCACCAAGAGTGTCCACCTCAGGTAATTGGGGAGGCTGAGCCACTGGGCTCTATAGGACATCTAGCACAGAAAGCCACTCTGTCAACACAGGGAAGCATAAAAAATGTGGAAACCAAGAAACAGGTCACAAATGACAGAAATGGAGGAAAGCAAATGACTGGATACAGAGTTCAAAACCACACTTTTAAGGTTTTTCAAGAACTTTCTAGAAGCCGCCGACAAATTTAGTAAGACCCTCAAAAAGACTGGTGAGACCGCCGATAAATGTAGTGAGATCCTCAAGAAATCTAGTGAGACTATCGAGGGTATGAAAAAGGACCAACTAAAAATTAAGCATACACTGACTGAAATAAAGGACATTATGCAGAGTTCCAACAGCAGACTAGAGGATCACAAGAATCAAGTCAAAGATTTGAAATATGAAGAAGCAAAAACACCCAAACGGAAAAGCAAAACGAAAAAAGAATCCAAAAATACGAAGATAGTGTAAGGAGCCTCTGGGACAGCTTCAAGCGTACCAACATCCGAATTATAGGGGTGCCAGAAGAATAGAGAGAGCAAGATATTGAAAATCTATTTGAAGAAATAATGACAGAAAACTTCCCCTACCTGGTGAAAGAAATAGACTTACAAGTCCAGGAAGCACAGAGAACCCCAAACAAAAGGAATCCAAAGAGGACCACACCAAGACACATCATAATTAAAATGCCAAGAGCAAAAGACAAAGAAAGAATCTTAAAAGCAGCAAGAGAAAGACAGTCAGTTACCTACAAGGGAGTACCCATACGACTGTCAGCTGATTTCTCAACAGAAACTTTGCAGGCCAGAAGGGAGTGGCAAGAAATATTCAAAGTGATGAATAGCAAGAACCTACAACCAAGATTACTTTATCCAGCAAAGCTATCATTCAGAATTGAAGGTCACATAAAGAGCTTCACAGATAAGGAAAAGCTAAAGGAGTTTATCACCACCAAACCAGTATTATATGAAATGCTGAAAGGTATCCTTTAAGAAGAGGAAGAAGAAGAAAAAGGTAAAGATACAAATTATGAACAACAAATACACATCTATCAACAAGTGAATCTAAAAATCAAGTGAATAAATAATCTGATGAACAGAATAAACTGGTGATTATAATAGAATCAGGGGCATAGTAAGGGAGTGGACTAACTATTCTTGCGGGGGAAAGAGGTGGGGGGGATGTGGGAAGAGACTGGACAAAAATCGTGCACCTATGGATGAGGACAGTGGGGGAGGGGGAGGGCAGAGGGTTGGGGGGAGGGGGACCCGGTGGAGGGGAGCTATGGGGGGGGAAAAAAGAGAAACAACTGTAATAATCTGAACAATAAAGATTTAATTATTTAAAAAAAATGGGCAATGGACCTAAATAGATACTTTTTGAAAGAAGACAGAAGGAAGGCCAAGAGACATATAAAAACATGCTCAAAGTCACTAATTATCAGAGAGATGCAAATCAAAACAACAATGCGGTACCATCTCACACCTGTCAGAATGGCTATCATCAACAAATCAACGAATGACAAGTGCTGGTGAGGATGCAGAGAAAAAGGAACCCTTGTGCACTGCTGGTGGGAATGCAGACTGGTGCAGCCACTGTGGAGAACAGTATGTCTCTTTTTTTGATAAATATTTGTCATTTGTGTAAGTTTTTACTGTTACATCTCTAACTTCTTTAAAAGTTGCCCTAACAAACCTGCTCTAACTTCATTTACAACATTTCTTTTTCTATATGAATTGGTGATTAAATTGTTCTCCTCCTTCTCCGTCTCCTGTACAGACATTCTGTTGGCAGTTAGTTACTTAAGCTATTCCCCATTCCCCTATAACTCTGTTCTGTTTTCACCCTTTTTATTCTGTTGTTCATAAATGACTTACTCAAGTTCTGGGGGCTTTTCAGAATCTAGAACTTCTGAACCCAAACAATTTGTTTCAGGCTCTGGACTTTGCTGTGTGACCTTGTGAGAAAGTTGCTCAACTAACCTGAGCCCCAGGTTTCTTAAACTATAAAATGGAAGTAGGTACTGTTATCTCATAGGGCTATTATATAGTTTAAATGAGAATAATTTGATAAAGCACTTAGCATGGTGCTCAAAAAAAGTTAGCTATTTTTATGTTATCATTATGATACCAAATTGGGGGGCCTTCTCTACTTTAATTTTCTTTTCTCTCTTGGATGTCTTTCTTCCGCTTCTTAAGTATTTGCTGTAATGCTGAGAAAAGTAGATACATGCTGTTTCATACATGTTAGAGTGTCTGTGAAAAAAATTAAAATTTTGGATGTTTTAAAGTAGTATAATTAGTTTAGGATTATGGAATCCAAGATAAACAACTACTGGGAGTCTGTATAATGTTTTTAAGAGCATGGAATCTGGAGCTGGACTGCTTGGCTTTGAATCCTAGTTCTTCCACTTACTAGTTGTGGAACTTTAGACAAGTTATTTAACCTCCCGGTACATCAGTTTCCTCATCGGCAAAGTGGGGATAATAAAATACTTATTTCATAAGGCTGTTGTGAGGATTATGTAAGTTAAAATATGTTAAAGTACTCAGAGTGGTACTTTAGTAAGCACTGTATACATGTTAGCTATTCAACTACTGGTCGGTAATGGCCTTTCGTTGAGCATAGAGGTTTTTCTGTGACCACAAAAAAATTGTTTTTATTTCCTCTTATATAGATATTCTTTATCATTATATGTAGGAAGTTGAATATTTGTGATAATACAATTATATTATTTGTCTAATTTTTTTTTTTGCTTATTCATTCCAATATGATAAGATTGATTGTGGTGTGGGAGAGACCTTTCCTCTTTAGCCTCTATCCACATGACCAAGTGAGACAGGGGTTGAACCAGAGCACGTTACCAATGTGGTTCACTGGAGGATGTCTAGATGGCTGGGAAGCAGTGATGGATGCCTCACCTTTCCTCCATGTGACTCAGATGTTTAAAGAGCCATGGAAAACTAAGTCAATCAAACATTTTGGCTCAGTTCATTTTGTTTGTAGCATAAAATCTCACATACTCTCTTAAATCACTGATGCTTTATCCCCTAGCTGATTAGTGCACGTGAGGTTAGAGTGTTGTGTTTTAAACTTGGAGAAACTAGCAAAACAGATTTTTAAAAATGGGTGTCACAATATTTTGGCATAATACCTATTTCTTCAAAAGTATTTTGTTAGTTTTAGATAATTTGGGCCAATACAGATTAGGATTTGGATATAATTGTTCTTTAAAACATAGATTATAATTAACATCTGTTCATATTTTTCTTAGAGGCAGCATGGTATGGTATAAAGAACATTCATTCATTAAACAGATATCTATTAAGCTTCCAATACATGCCAGCCAACTGTGCTGGGTGAAGAGAAAGTATGCGCGCACACACACATAGTCGTTCCACACCCCAGATGAAAATATATTTCTTCTCTTATTACTTCATCTGGTGGGGAGATATATTAATCTAAAAATTCTGTAAATAAAAAAATAATTATAACTGGGGTAAGATCATGGTGTGGAAAGAATGTATCTTAGGAGAAATCTATTTAAGAGAGGCCAAGGAAGGCTTCCTGGCACTTGAGCTGACATCTGAAGAATGACCAGGAGATAACACTGCAGAGGTGTTGGAGAGTGAAGGAAGGAGACAATTTCAGACAGGGGAATAGTGTACGCAAAACTTTAAATTTGTGGCCTTTCATGAATGTGATAGGCTCTGAATAAGGAACTACTGAAATGTCAAGAGTAAGGCAAAATGATGTAGTCAGACATGCATATTGAATAAAGCCACTCAAAGTAATTTGTTCAGAGGTTAGATGGGCTAGTGAGAATTTGGAAAGATCAGTTAGGAAACTATTGCAATAGTCTTGACAGAAAATGCTAGAAGGATTTACAGGGTGATGGCAGTGGAACTGGAAAGAAACAAATGGATTGTTTAGTCTTTGTTTGTTTAGGATGAAATAGAGAACTATAATAATTTTGGCCTTTATATAGAATAATGTCCCCATATTGGTGCTAGAATTAGGTAATTTGACAGGAAGGTAAACAAAATCACTAAATTATACCAATATAGTGATTTTTAAAAATAATAATGTCTTTTCATGTTCACATATCTGGATATATTTAATCTTTTCATTTTCCAAACAGCTATGTATAAGTAGTCACTTAGGTATGGAAATAATACAATTTGCACATGGTAATACTTATACTTTGGCTTTGTTTTTACACAGAAATTGAACAGAATTTTCCAAGGAACATTTATTGAGCATTTACTGTGTGCCAGATAATAAAGGATTTTAGTTAATGATCTGTAAATTTGTACTTTTTTCCATATACCGCATATAATCTTATATAACATGTATGATAATTCTGAAAAAATGTAAACTATTTCAACTTAGTTTTAAATAGCTTATAAGTTAAAAGTATTACAATGTAAGAGGAAAAAGAAGTTAAGTTATTTAGTTCTTGAATACTGTGTGGCAAATGCCCTAAATGTTTTATCCTGTTAGCCTTTTCACCCTGCTTCCCCCCTGTGTCCCCAAAATAATTGATTATCCATGTAAGATCGTACAAGCATTGCAGCAAAAAAGGCAGAAAACAATGGACAAAGATAATGAAATTTCACATTTTGCCCTGCCTTTTTCAAGCCAACCTAAGTTAAGAAAACTTCACATAAAAACCTTTGAAATTTCATCATGGGTTTTGTGAGAGGGGAAAGTTGACCTAGAAGCACTTGACTTATAACTTGGCGGCTACTGAAAGGCTAGCCTCATAATTCAGTGGTCCAGTGACAGCTCTGCCTATAAACCCAGGTCTTCATTTCACTGACATTTTCAGGTTTAGTCTCCTTGAAAATGCTAACAAAAGTGAAGCATATAATTTCTCTGCTTGGGAGAGTAGTGGTGATGTTTATGGAACCATTTGCTGTCTCAGGGGTAATCTCCGGATAATTTGGATTAACCTTATCAGGTCTCTAGGTACTACATTACCCAGGGTGGATGATCTCCAGAGTAACCTTTCCACATCTTAAAGTTTTTACCCTGACACCATGTTGTATCAAAAAACATTCAAAAGAAATTCATCGAAAATTACCCAACCAGGCTTACTTCAACCCTTTTGGTTTGAAGTGGCCATCGTCCAGGCAAGAAAACATAATATCTCCTGTGAATAATTCTCATTAGACAGTGGGACATCCTAACATTTTCTGTTTCCTTTTTCACAAGACAGTTGTTATGTATCAAAGGGCCACTCTTCTCATATTTGTTCAGGTTTTGAAATTGATAATTTGGCAGGAGGAGGAATGCTTGTTACTTTTTCTGCTGGTAGAAAGAGTTTGCTTAAAGGAGTGAAGAATTTTCCCCAAGGAAGAATTTGTCTTTTGGATTGGCAACAGAAAGAATCTTTCATTTGTATTGACTGCTTTTAAAAAATCTAAAATCTATTGTTTATATTAATAATAATAATTTATTAGTATCATAAAGTCAGAGCTTAAAGTGCCAGTGCAAAGCTATGAATTTCACTGTCTCAAAACTAAACAAATTGCTAGACAAGGCAGTTGAAGAGGAGGGAGCGAGTGGCGGGGTCGGGGTGGGGGGGGGGCCGGGGGATGGGGGCTGGACTGGCGTGCACTCCGCGCCGCCTCGGGACGTTATTGCGCGTCGAACGGCTGTTTTGGGAAGACTATTGCCTAGAAAAAAAAGATGTTTGGTTTTCACAAGCCAAAGATGTACCGAAGTATAGAAGGCTGCTGTATTTGCAGAGCTAAGTCCTCCAGTTCTCGATGCACGGACAGTAAACGCTATGAGAAGCATTTCCAGAGCTGTTTTGGGTTGCATGAGACACGTTCAGGAGACATCTGTAATAAGAAATTGCCGGCAGGATAAAAAACAACAACACTGGAATCACGTGGTAAATGCAAGGGCAGGACCCAGCCTGAAGACTACACTGAAACCAAAGAAAGTGAAAACTCTATCTGGAAACAGGATAAAAAGCAACCAGATCAGCAAACTACAGAAGGAATTTAAACGTCATAATTCTGATGCTCACAGTACCACCTCAAGTGCCTCCCCAGCTCAGTCTCCTTGTTACAGTAACCAGTCAGATGATGGCTCAGATACAGAGGTGGCTTCGGGCTCCAGCCTTTTTAGCTCTCACGTACTGGAAAAGACAGAAAATATGTTGTGGGATTATCTATAAAGGCCGCTTTGGGGAAGTCCTCATGGACACGCACCTCTTCAAGCCTTGCTGCAGCAACAAGAAGGCGGCTGGCTGCCGAGAAGCTGGAGGAGCCCGGCCCAGAGCCTCTGCCCATCTCCACCCAGGAGTGGTGACTGAGGTGTATGTAGAAGGGGAACAGGAAATGATTGAAATTTTAGAAAAAAAAACACACCCAAAACACAGCAACAAAATGACCTTCCTGTTTTTCACTTGGATACCTGCTATTCTGCCAAAAGATAATTTCTAGAGTAGTTCTGAATGGGTTATTTTTCCTTCCTCTTCCACAAGTCCCACCAACTCTGAAGCCAGTGTCTAGCTTACTAAAAGGAAAAAAAGACGTGTACATAATATTTAAGTGGAAGTTAAGGCTCAGCATACATTTTTGTCAGGTAATTCTTAATACCTGGAGTTTTCTTTCTTTATTTCCTTTTTTTTATAGTTGAAGTTTAAGAGGAAAGTACCATTGTTCAAATTTCAACTATAATAGTTTGTATATTCAACATTTGAAGTATATTCTATTTTGTTGTACTCTTTTTTCAAAGTGTATTCAAGTACGTTTTCTGAAATATAGAAATTTATCTTGCATTTTGGTCTCTGGTGATATTTTTAACAATATTCAAAAGCTAGTATAGAGACATCATTTTAGTTAAGAATAGAAGTCCTATTTCTCCTTTCCAACTAAAGAAATCCTACTTCTGTTTTTTTCTTTATATTAATATTTGGCAAATTACTGCATGTTGCCACTTCCTTTCTAATTATTATCCTGAACTATAGTGTTCTAGTTACCATAATGAATTTACTATTTTAATGTTGACCACACTTAAAGAATTTATATTTTAAATCAAGACCATTTGCTTCTCAATCATACTTTCTGAAGGTTAGGAAGAACAAGTAATATTCTGGCTCTTTTACACATGAGGAACTGGAGGTCCAGAGGGATTACAGGAGTTTCCAAATTTCACACCGGACTAGGTCGTGTGACTCTACATCTTAATGCTCTTTCTATTACAAAGAAAAGTTGTCTATTTTTACATCTTTTAGAAATTTAAATAAACTGATACTTAATATTTTGTGGCCTTTAATTGTGCATTTCATCAGATACTACTTAGATTGATGAAGATTTTTTTAAACAGCTCCCTTTGTAATCTTTTTATCTTTTCCATAAACATACCTAATGGTACTTTTTAATAAAAGCTCAAAAAAACCCTCAAAAAACCCCACACAAAACACTAAACAAATTGAAAAATAAAGTAAGTTAGCACTTGTAATGGTGTGAGAAGTTGAGCCCAGGTGATTCACTGCAGTTTTTCTGAAAAGTCTTTATCCAATTTCAATAGTTGAAACTGGGGGAGCAGAGCAGGGATTGCTGATAAAGCAATGTCATATGTTATGGTTAAAGTACTTCATGAAAGAGATACAGAAGAAAAAGTTACTGCCTTCTTCATATTGAAACCTGGCCTGTTCTTCTGAAAGTAAGGTGTCTATGAACCTTTACATAATACACATTTATTTGTTTCTAAAAATGAGAGTCTGAATTTAGGCACTTGAATTATCAAACATGATAAAATGTTAGCTGCAGTCAAAGTCCTTTGAGGTCAGTGATGCTAGTTAGGGTGCTTCTTTGCATGCAGGTTTCAGGCAAATATTCAGGTTGTCTGTGATAAAAAAAATAAGGTCCTATTCTACTCTATAAGAGAGCTTGACATAGTCAAAGTAAAAT
This sequence comes from Myotis lucifugus, assembly GCF_000147115.1. NCBI lineage: Eukaryota > Metazoa > Chordata > Mammalia > Chiroptera > Vespertilionidae > Myotis > Myotis lucifugus. The sequence continues at coordinate 10,045,130 of NW_005871075.1, read as the reverse complement.
ATCTGACAATTTCACTTGAGAAGGAACAGATAAAATACTCTTCAAAATAATAATTGTTTCTATTTCTTGAGAGTCTCTTTGTGCTAGATGCTTTGCATGTATATGGTCTCATTAACCTACGCAATGTTATGAAGTATATCATCTCCATTTTACAGAGAAGGAAAACTGAGACTCAAGAGACCAAGGCACTTGTCTAAGTTCACCCATCTGGATTGAAATTCCGAAGTGGAGGAGCTAAGATTGGAACCTGATTTGTCTCTGAAGTCTATACTCTTTCTGTTATGTGCATTGCCTACAAAATGCTTAGTCACTTCCTGCTGTATCTACTTGAAAATAAACCAGAGAGGTTAACGGGAAAAGCCAAAATATGGGAGTGGGGAAAGGAAGTGAATGTGGGTACAGTGGCATTTTGACCAGAGAGTTACATATATTATGATGTGTGGAGTTGTGGGCAGGCAATTAGAGGATGAACAGTTAGCTAGCTAAGAAGAATGACTACTGAGCTTGGGAGCATAATTTATTAGAATGATTAAAGACTTGTTGCAGAATTTCCTTGTCTCAGACCAATGGAATAATGGAAAGAAAACTTGCATACCAAAAATAGAACTATCTCTTCTAATACTGGAGTGTGATATTTAAAGAAATAAAAAATAATAGTTACTATTTATTGGACTTATCCTAAGTATGAGTTAGGGTAAGTCCAATAAATGTTTTTATTTTATAGCATTATTTTTAACCTCACAACACCCTTGTAATGTAGGCATCATCATTTCTGTTGTATACTTAAAAAAACAAAGAAACCAAGTGTCACAGAGGTTAAATGAGTTTCCCTAGGCTAATAAATAGGTCCATCTTGATCCCGAGTCTTCATTCTTTCCACTATATCTTGCTGTCTCCAAAAAAGATATTTGAAAACCTTTCCTACCTATTTCAGGTTAATATATGATCAGTTAATAAAAACCTTAAAAACTATATTTTAAGAGTAACCAGTTTTGAAAATGGATTCTGAACTAGAAACAGGGAGAACCAAGATGGCGGCATAGGTTAACGCCGGAGCTTGCTGCCTCGAACAACCACTTCAAAAATACAACTAAAAGACGGAACGGACATCATCCAGAACCACAGGAAGGCTGGCTGAGTGGGAGTTCTACAACTAGGAGGAAAGAGGAAACCATAAGAGACTCAGAGGAGGTGCAGTGCTGAAGTGAAATACTAAGGTTCGGAGTGCATGTGGAGCGGGTCGGCGGCGGAGGGCGCGGTTGTTGTCTTCAATCGGGAGGGAGTTTCAGACTCTGAGCTCCAGATCTGGGCGAGTCTCTAGGGACCCAGACTCAAACGGGAGAAGCAGGAAGGCAGCTTTCTCTCCGAGGTTTGCAGTGGTTGCAGAGCCGCCGGGGACGGAACTGAGAGCAGCCATAACTGCTCGCTCCGACCGCCCTGTAGATCCCCGGGGACCCGCCCCGCCCAAGCCCTGCACAGAGGCATTTGCCGGATAGCCTTAGGCAAATGCTAGACTAGCACCGCCCTAGAGATCCAGGACAGAAGCTCTCCCACTGCAGACACAGCTGACTCTCATAGCCAGTTAGCCTGGAGGTCAATTCACCCCCAATATTGCCGACAACAATCAAGGCTTAACTACAACAAGACTGCGCACAAAGACCACAAGGAGGTGCACCAAGAAAGCATAAAAAATGTGGAGACAAAAAAACATGACAGAAATGGAGGATATAGAGCTAAAAAATGCACTTTTAAGGGCTTTCAATAATTTGCTAGAAACTGCCGATAAACTTGATGAGAGCCTCAAGAAAACTAATGAGACCCTCGATGTTGTGATAAAGAACCAACTAGAAATTAAGCATACACTGACTGAAATAAAGAATATTATACAGACACCCAACAGCAGACCAGAGGAGTGCAAGAATCAAGTCAAAGATTTGAAATGCGAAGAAGCAAAAAACACCCAACCAGAAAAGCAAAATGAAAAAAGAATCCGAAAATACGAAGATAGTGTAAGGAGCCTCTGGGACAGCTTCAAGTGTACCAACATCCGAATTATAGGGGTGCCAGAAGATGAGAGACAGCAAGATATTGAAAACCTATTTGAAGAAATAATGACAGAAAACTTCCCCCACCTGGTGAAAGAAATAGACTTACAAGTCCAGGAAGCACAGAGAACCCCAAACAAAAGGAATCCAAAGAGGACCACACCAAGACACATCATAATTAAAATGCCAAGAGCAAAAGACAAAGAGAGAATCTTAAAAGCAGCAAGAGAAAGAGACTCAATTACCTACAAGGGAACACCCATACGACTGTCAGCTGATTTCTCAACAGAAACTTTGCAGGCCAGAAGGGAATGGCAAGAAATATTCAAAGTGATGAATAGCAAGAACCTACAACCAAGATTACTTTATCCAGCAAAGCTATCATTCAGAATTGAAGGTCAGATAAAGAGCTTCACAGATAAGGAAAAGCTAAAGGAGTTCATCACCACTAAACCAGTATTATACGAAATGCTGAAAGGTATCCTTTAAGAAGAGGAAGAAGATGAAAAAGGTAAAGATACAAATTATGAACAACAAACATGCATCTACCAACAAGTGAATCTAAGAATCAAGTGAATAAATAATCTGATGTACAGAATGAAGTGGTGATTATAATGAATCAGGGACATAGAAAGGGAATGGACTGACTATTCTTGGGGGGGAAAGGGGAGTGGGAGATGCGGGAAGAGACTGGACAAAAATCGTGCACCTATGGATGAGGACAGTGGGTGGGGAGTGAGGGCGGAGGGTGGGGCGGGAACTGAGAGGAGGGGAGTTATGGGGGGAAAAAAGAGGAACAAATGTAATAAACTGAACAATAAAGATTTAATTAAAAAAATAAAAAATAAATTTCAAATGGATCAAATATTTGAATCCAAAAAACAAAAACAAAAAAAAAAGAGTAACCAGTTTTGCATATCAGATTAGAGGTACTAGTAAAGACACAACATGTTAGGTGGGATAGAGTAGGTCTTTGATATGAGAAATCCACAACCTTATTCTGGAACCTTAGGCTAATGTGATCTGGAAATAGAGGCACTGGCCTGAGAGATGGACCATGACTGCCTCAATGTAGCTGAGCAGTCTTAGACAAGTTATGTAACCTCATAGTCCCCAATTTTCATGTTTCTCTTTGTTTTATCCCCAACTCCTAGTGCAGTGCTTGGTACATAGTAGAAATAAAAATGATACATGATATAAGCCTCAGATTGCTAATTTTTAGGATTTCTTTCAGTTCTAAGTTCTGTGACTCAGGAGGCATAGTAACTTTTGTTTCTTTATTCTTTCAATAAGACAAGTCTGTCAATATCTTTTGCAAGGTTATTGTAAGAATTAACTAGTATATTTTCCAAGATACAGAGTTCCTACAGAAAAAGATAAGAGCATATTTTCTTTCCTTTCTGATAGTTGTGATACTTTCATTAATACTTTGCACTGACCAATGCTACAAATGTGTCAGGTACTATAGAGAAAACAGAACCTTCCCAGTAGGTTCATAATCTGAATACAATTTCATGGGAGTAGTATTAATGACTGAGTTTAAAAGTGATCACACGTCCGTGTTTGAGAGAATCTGGTCGCATATATTGTAGCACTAGAAGAGTCAGGGAAGAGTCAGACGGACATCAACCCAGACATTGCCAGAGGGAAAAGAGTCATCTAAGAGCCTGTTCTATTGGTGGGGCTTTTGTGTTATTTCTTGTCTTTGCAGTTTGGAATAGAGCCATGATTTTGTGGTCTCATAAATATGGAAGCCAGGTGCTTTGTGCTCTACGCCCGGTAATTTGCTGTATAAGGGTCAATAATCCATCTCAATTCTCAATTGATTCATTTTTGAAAAGTTGATGGTAGTGTTTACATCACCAGTTTATTGTGGAGATTCATAACGAATGACTAGAATAATCTGAGTAAGTTTCCTTTCTATGGCAACTATGTGGATATTGCATATTTTCCAAGTCTGCAAAAAGATCAAAATAAATTAGAAAATCATATTTACTAAAATATTCCAAATGGAATCTAGGCCATGTGATTTTATCACTCACTTTCCTTTGCTAAAAGCCTTACTAACAAAAGAAAAGGAAAATAAGGGGGACATTTTTGTTTCTCTACTGGCAATGAGAAGTGTGTCATTTGCAAAATCTCCTGAAAGCAAGAGTGGATTATTTGTAAAAGTGTTAGTGTATTCTTCAGATTTATACTGATAACATACAATGATTCCAAGTTGCAATTTTTGCCTTACACTTTAGCAGAGAAGTGGAATCAACAAAGTAATAATGTTATATACGAAAAATCCAAGAGTTAGATGTTAGGTCATAATTTTTTCATTCATTTCTTTCTTTCTTTATTAATTCATACACTTATTTATTCAACAAATATATAAAGTTCCAGATACCGAGCTGGGTGATGAGGATAAAAAGATAACTGGTTTCATGACTTTTTAATTTAATTTCTTTCTTATTAATATTTATGACCTATACATCAGTAAATAACCTATGAAAGTTTATAATGTTCTAGTCTGATATTTCTGTTCATATGAATATTTCTCTTTATTAGTAAAGAAATGTACTCTCTACCAGAGATTCCTATGAATGGGGAAAATCTTGAATACTCTAATGTATTTACAATAAATAAAAATATACCCAAATTAAGAAATAAACAATAACATCCTAACACAGAATCATGATGCTTGCTAGAGACTCTCCATATTGCAAACAGAAGGGGATCTTTTAAGATTGAAACATGAGCTGTGTGACTGTAGTAACTGACTCTTCTCACAAACTTAGAAGTGTGAACCATGAGTGCATCTTAGTCTAATTCTTTAGGATATCTCTTCCTAGGAGGGACTTTCTTTTAGTTGATAACTGGCTGAAGGAAAACAAAGATGTATTGAATCCATATCTTTTTTTCAAAATATATTTTTATTTATTTCAGAGAGGAAAAGAGAGGGAGAGAGAGAGATAGAAACATCAATGATGAAAGGGAATAATCGATTGGCTGCCCCTTGCACGCCCCACATTGGGGATTGAGCCCACGACCCAGGCATGTGCCCTGATCGGGAATCCAACCGTGACTTCCTGGTTTATAGGTCAACTCTCAACCACTGAACCATGCCAGCCAGGCTTGATTCCATATCTGAAAAGCCTATGGCTTCAGACATAAGTGTGATCCAGAAACTCAAATGATGTCAGCAGGTAAGAGGTTTCTTTTTTGGCTTTGTTTTATCTGTATTGGCTCAATTTTTGAGCAGGCTCTTCCCTCATGGTGATAGAATGGTTGTCCATACTTCTAGGTTTATGTCTTTTTTTGCCAACAATTCAGGTGGAAGAGCATGCTTTTTTTTCCTCCAATAGTTCCAACGAAAATATAAGAATTGAGTTTTATGGAGTCTGGTTGGTCTGTCCTGAGTCACACGCCTCTCTATCCTTCAAGCTGGGTTAATGTCAGTCTCATCCAAACCAAATAAACTGAGAATGACAAAATCAGACTTCTGTTATTAGAGAGGACATGAGTATCAATGTCCATTATGCTACTTTTAGTAATATTTAGTGTCTAGAGAGTTTCTGTTTGTCCTCTGCCTTATATCACAGCAGAAGTTTTCCCATTTGGCTGCCTCTCTCTCACCCCAGTACACAGATTGCCCCCTATCTCACACATTTGGGTTTGCTCATTAGTCTGTTTATGAGACCATGCTTACAACCAGGGATTTTCAGGACTGTGAAATTCTTAAGTGGGAAATGTTTCCATTTATAGCAGAAAAAATTGCTCTGTTCTAGTTGACCATATGGCCTGCCTTAGTGTGATGTATTCTTATGTCATCAAAATCCCTTGGTATTGGTATAAAATCAACTTCTATAGAGCAGGATATGTATTGTGTATCCTTTTATATAAAGAATTTTTAATACTGTATGTCTCCTCAAAGAAAAAGCATCATGCAGTTGTATGAATTATATTAGAGATCATTTTTAATTTGACAATTAAACTATATCCGCTGGATAGTTATTCTTAATCTAGTGGATTTCTGAGTGTTCAAAAATAGTTAACATCTGCCAACAGGATGACTCATAAGGAAATCTATACATCATAACAATTAGTTAAAAATATAACTTTCCATAGTGGCTGCAAGATCAGTATACTCTATTGAAGGATATATATGGAGTTCAGTGAAATTTAATTATATTGCTGACTGCTCTTCTGTAATTTATTTCTATTTGAGTTTCTGCATTCTAGAGTCTGACTGAAACTGTTTAAACTAGCCCTTGTCATAATATGAGATAGTCAAGATAAAAACCCATTATTTAATTTTAACTTAAAAACTCTTACTGGGAGTGGTAGAAACTGAGCTAGATTCTTAGTATATCAGTAAACCATAAATGTAGGGGAAGGAAAACCCAGGAAGACTGAAGTAGAACATATCAGACACACAAACACCCAAAATATTTAACACAGAAATAATTATAACACAGTATAAAGGTAATACACTCTTTTGGTGCACAGTTACATTAGTTTTGACAAATGAAAAACTACTACCACCATTAACATATGGTTCTATCACCCACCAGATTGTCCTTGGACTGTTCCTTGGTAGTGAACCCTTTCCCATCTCCAACCCCAGCAACCAAGGATCTGTGATCTGTCTTATAGCTTTACCTTTTCCAGAATCATATACGACATTTAAAAATGGAAATGTGAAAAATGCTAATGTATTTTAGTCACCATTTCCCATGAAAATCATGTTTTATAACTATGCTCTGCATGCTAGAGACCTAGAAGGATTCTGTTGGAAATTCCATGGGCGGTTTCATCTCTACCAATCCCTGTGGACTGATAAATATTTTCTCAAGGAGTCAGTAATCTTAGGTCTTTGCTCAAAAACATTGTTATTATGCTGTTTTGTATAAAAGATTGTGCAGTTAAAAACAGTTAATAGTGATAGAATATAATAGACTTTCTATTGTAGATTGCTTTTTCAAAATTTAGATATGCCTTTATGACAGTACGGACTGAAACCGTACTCATTGCCATAACTAAGGACTTTCTATAGCTTGATGTGCCATATATTTAGAATTCCTCACTCCCAATCACCCCCCCCCCGCTCTTCCTATCTCCAAAACAGCATATATACACCAAGGAAAGGTAGAAAATATTGATGAGCATAGCAGAGTTGGAAGGGGACATAATTAAACTATTATAAATTCTTATACAGTATAGAAATGGTTAACTGTCTATGACTGATACCTAGACCTACTTTAGACACCACAATAATAATTTTTGAAAGGTTGTTATTTTTCCTTATACTCATACTCTAACTTTATTATGTTTTGATCTTTATCACTTATTTAAAATATCACATCATATTTATTCTTTGCTTTGTAAGTTGTGCAAAGGCTATTGGCCAAAAACAGTAATATTCTGATATAACCTGATTGATTTGATTATTTGAATTAGTTTAAATAGTAAAAATAGTTATAAAAATAATTTGTGCCAGAGTTAAAAGGACATTATTGTTTCATAAAATTGAGTAACTGAAAATTGTCTTTTAATAATGATTGTTTTGTAATCTTATGCATAATTTTCTATTAATTCTTTGGAACATTACTAAGTAAATCTCTGGAGGTCTTAGTCAAATTAAACTTATAAATTTGTATAAATGGCTATGGTCCATTTTTCAAAAGTTTTCTGTGGTGTTGAAATGAATATAGACTATATCCCCAGTGCCTTGGATGTAGGCTGTTTCAATGAAGAATAATTAATTAATTTGTGCATTCATAGAGAAAATTTTTACTGAGCACCTCTACTGCATCAGATACAATGCTAGGTACTGGGAATATAGAAGAGTTTCATTATTTGCTTTCAAGAGGCTCATAACAACTAAAATCTTCAAAAATGTGTTTTTAAATTTATATAATCTTTCTTTTCTTCACCAGTCATATCTAATCAATCACTAAGTTCTTTCAATATAACCCTCTAAATTGGTGGTTCTCATCATTGGCTGCACGGGTTGAAACTCACCAGGGAGTTTTAAAAAATACTAACGCCCGGGTTCTACCCCCAGAGATAAGACTTGGCAAATGCAGACAATGTCAATGTGTAGCCAAGAATGAAAACCATTGCCCTGGAGCAGGAGTTGGCAACTTTTCCTGGAAGGGACTAGATAGTAAATATGGTTTTGCTGCTATGACTCAACTCTGCCACTGTGGCAGGACAGCAGCCACAGATAAGATGTAAACAAAGGAGTGTGACTGTGTTCCAATAAAACTTTATTTATGGACATTGATATTTCAATTTAAAATAATTTTCATGTGTCATGAAATGTTATTGATTTTTTTCCTGTCATTAAAAAAATGTAAACACTATTCTTAGCTCATGGACTGTACAGAAATAGGCAGTGGGTCAGATTTGGTCCATGGCTGTAGTTTGCTAATCCCTGCTCTCAAACAGCTCAGAAATCTAGGTGTTCATCAGAATCAACTGTGACTTTTAGAAAGGTTCCTGTCCTTGCCCCCAGAACTTCTGACTCAGCAGGTCTGTATGGAACCAGGGGATTATATTGTGCAAGCAGGGTTTAAGAATCCCTGTTCTGAAGATTTATTGAATCTTTGTTTTTATCTAAATCCCCACCACTTTCCCCTTTCGAGTCTTTATTACTTTGCACCTGCACTATGGTAATAGCCTCTACCTATGTTTCCAGTCTAGGCTCTCACTAATTAATCTTCTACACTGCCATATTTCTTACCTTGTTTCAAACCTTCCAATGGCTTCCATTGCCTACAGGACAAAGTTTATGCTTACCAAGTCATACAATGGTTTTTATTATCTGGTTTTTGCCTGTGAACTCATCTCACACTCTTGATTCTCAGCAAAATGGGCTACTTGTAGTTCACACTGTGCTATTTCAGGTCTGTGTGCTTGAGCTCATGTTGGTCCCCCTGTCTGGAAAGCCCTTTGTGTGATTTTTGTGTGTGTGCGTGTGTGTGTTTTTCTAAAAATATATTTTATTGACTTTTTACAGAGAGGAAGGGAGAAGGAGAGGGATATAGAGTTAGAAACATCAATGAGAGAGAAACATCGATTCAGCTGCCTCCTGCATATTCCCTACTGGGGATGTGCCCACAACCAAGGTACATGCCCTTGACCGGAATTGAACCTGAGACCCTTTAGTCCGCAGGCCAACGCTCTATCCATTGAGCCAAATCGGTTAGGGCTGTTTTATTGTCCTTCAAGATGCAGGAGTATTTTTCACCTCCTCTGTCTTCATGTCTGGGTAAAATTTCTGGATTAGATGGCCCTACCCTGTGTTTTCATAGCTCATTTGTTTACCTTCACATAACATGTATCACATGATATTAAAATAATCTGTTTATAAGTAAATTGTATTTGAGATTAGAAACTCAGTTTTATCTTTATACTAGAGGCCCAGTGCATGACATTCGTGCATGGGTAGGGTCCCTAGTGGCTGCCGGCTGCCTGCCGGGGCCTTCCTTCATTCCACGCCACCCCCTGGTGGTCAGCGCACGTCATAGAGAGCAATTGAACTCCTGGTCTGTCAAACTCCCGAGGGAACACTTTGCATATTAGGCTTTTATCTATATAGATATTGTAGCACTTAATGCAGTACTTGATGCATAGTAGGTGCTCAATAAATGCTTACTGTCTTTTATGTACAGCATGCAAGGGAATTGGATCTGGGAACCAAGTCATAGATAAAGGAATAGATAAAATTTAGTTCCTGGACTGGAATATAAGATAGTTAATACCACTGGGGAGCAACTCAGTTGTTCTCAGGCAGAGCCAAGGAGTGTTACAGAGCTCCTGTAAAGGGAACAGTATAGGTCTCAGATTTGATCATTTGGTTATAATAAAACTAGAGATGAAATTGGACACAATGAGTCCAAGGCTCCCTGTCACCACTTGAGCCAAATTAAGCAGAGACAGGGTTGAATCATATATGAGTGTTTATTCCAATAATGCCAGCAGTATGGGGAGAGCAGTCAGTCACCTGGAAGTTCTCCTCTGATCCCCCTCACCAGTTGGCTGATTATATACATGAGGGAGAAGATAGCTGCGAGCTGCAAGTGTAAGATGAAAAGGGGAGGGGAGGGTCTGCATTCCAGCCTGCAGGAGCTAAAAGTCCCATAACAAGGTGGCTAATCTTCTATGATGTTACAAACAGCTCAGCCCGTTCTTGGGACCGGAGAATGGTCAGTGTTCCTGAGAAAAACTCCCGGAGCGGGTCAGGGCCCGGACACAGCAACCAAATCAAAGTGTGTCCTGTCCTTGGTCTGTTCTCAAAATGTATTTTTTTTCTGAGTCATGGACCCATCGAGGCATCTTATCTTTTTACAACCTTGTCTCATCCTCCAGTTTCCCAGGGTCTGTAAGAAAACTTCTTATCTATTGTTAAGGTGAAAAATTATTAAACAACTGTGGCTCTGTTCTTCTTACGTGCCCTTCCCCGCTATCAGAGGCATTTAAGAGCTGGTATCCAAACAGATCGTGGGATCGTTACAGTGGAAGCATGGTTGGTACTGTAACAAGGACTTGGACTAGAGTCAGACACTGAATTTCATCTCTGCTATTTACAATCTGTCTTATTTTGGGTAAGTTACTTAACTCCTTGAACCTCAGTTTCTTTATCTGGTGAAAAAGACAACACTATATATCTTAGAAGTTTTTTTTTGAAGATTAAGTGAGCTAACATGTGAAAGCATTCAGCAGAGTTCCAGGCAAGGCACAGAAGCTCAATAAATGATAGTTTCTCACCCTATTATTGGTCATTCATATGTTAAGGTGAATGTTTTTTGCATTTGCTCTGTTAATATCAGTTCTTTTTGCCTGCCAAGGGCAAAACATTGTAGCAACAAATGGTTTGATTAGGGGAAGGTGGAAAAAGAAAGGGAGAAGAAATAATATTGAATGTCAGGTCTGGTGGAGTATCCATTGGGGTTCACTGATATGCTCTAAAGTATTTTAGAGCAGTTCTTTAGCACCTGGGAAGAGTGTCTTGCACATGCCCTAGTTAACTCCTCATCTTGCCTTTCACTTCCTCAGGGAACTATTCTCTTATTTTCCTGCCCATATCACAGTGATTTGATTACTAGCTGTCTTCCTCAGTAGGCTGCCTGCTCCGTGAGGGCAGGGAACTTATCAGTATGCAGTGTGTCCATGCAAAGTGACCATGACTGCACCTAGCTCATAGTAGAGGGACACCAGGATTGGGAAAAGGAATATTAGAAAATGGACAGTGCCTGGCTGGCATGGCTCAGTGGTTGAGTGTCGACCTATGAGCCAGAAGGTCATGGTTGGGTTCCTGATCAGGGCACATGCCTGGATTTCAGGCTGGATCCCCAGTAGGGGGCGTGCAGGGGGCAGCCGATCAATACTTCTCTCTCATCATTGATGTTTCTATCTCTCTCTCCCTCTCTCTTCCTCTCTAAAATAAATAAAAATTATTTTTAAAAGGAAAGTGTTGAGATCATGTTTAATTAAACTTATTGGGGTGACATTGGTCAACATGAACATACAGGTTTCAGGTGTGGGTTTCTATGTTATAAGATTTGTATATTGCACTGTAACCACCACCCAAAGTCAAACCTTCTCCTGTCACCATATATTAGAACCCCCTTCTAATCATTTAAAACAAACTTCTCTTTCTTATTTTACCTAGGGCTGTCAGAATTGTTAAAATGCTGCACAGATGTTGAGATTTGTTTGAGAGATCTTGGAGTTTATAAACTCATCATTATCTACATCATGGGCATAATTTTTTTTTTTGTGGAAGGCCTTGATCTAGTCACTTATAAAATCTCTGCTGCTATCAGCAACAGTATGTGTAATGCCAATTGGGCAACAATTATACTTTATGGCTGCTACCGGTATTTTAAAGAGAATAAAAATAAAGATGATTGATATCTTGGTAAGTTTTAAAATGTGATATTTTAATAATTATTTCATATCATCCATTTTTAATAATACATGTATTTTTCACCAATTAAATTATATTCATCAGACTCCCTAAAGTGGAATCTTATTATGAAAGTGGATATTACATTAATGATAAACACAATTTTGTCTAAAAATATTGTGAAATTATGAGACTTATTGAATAATGAAAATATAAATTCTACCATAAAAATATATTTACAATAAATTATGTTCCTATATTAAATTTTATTAAGATTTTTTTGTTCAGGCATAAATAATAGCTTGAAAAGCAACACTACTTACCAGAACTTTTTTATTTTTTGGCATTAGCAAAAAAATGAAGGTTGTTAAATTTGAACAGCTAGAGATTTTTCTTGGAGAGGATATGAAATATGACATCTTCTTTTTTGATAAAACACCAAAAATAATGAGGTGGAATTAAGTGAGTTCACCAGTTTTCAAATGAAAACAGTTCAGGGAAAATAATGTGTAAGAGGTAGAGACTTAAGAGAAGTTTCTGCACTCACCTATCTCAAATTGTTAGGACATGATTATGATGTTTTCCTAGTAACCAGTCTACAGTTTTAAGTAATTGTTTCCATTCTTTTGAAATGAAACAAGCAAGAAAAAATAACTTCACTAGAGTGAGTGAAATATGAATTTTCTACATGCTTTCCTTAGCTAACATTATTGAGCCTCTACTATGCATCAGGTACTGGCCAAGTTCTTTAAATATGTTCTCACCGTCTTCACAACAGTTCCAGATATCATTATTCCTATTTTATAGTTGCAGAAACTAATGCTCACCCAAGGTTACAAACTGAGTAGGAACAGCCTAAATTTTTACCTATATCTGAATTTCCATTAAAATATGTTGCATTCTCCAAATTAAAATTCTAAAAATGTTACCATGGTAAATATAATCGTAAATCTAACAGAAATCAGAACCCAATAAAATAAAGTAGCTTCTTTTCTAATGTGTTCAGTTAATAATAATACTTACAGGAAAATAATTTTATATGCATATTTTTATATAAATCTCTTAGATCCATTGGGTCACTACAGATAATGTCACTGATTTCCAATCCCCTTATTGGGGTTAGTGACTTATTGAATTAATTATACTGGTGATATTTTTCTTGGATAGAGAGAATAAAGACATTTTATTAATGTAAACATTCATCAATTTAAAATCTTTCCCCAGCTGATTATGGGATATTGTTGCTGTTGATGCGATGAAGAGGCCTACATAAACACACTAAAAAACTCCCTAACCTGGCTACTGGGCAAAAAGCTTCTTTATCAGACAGAGAAAGGCTATGCAGTCCCTCAAACCAACAATGACAGGATGCTCCCAGGGAATGAGGATCTCTCTGCTCTTGCCTTGTGTGGCACATGACAAACAGTAGTGAAAAATTAGCAATTATCGGCATTTGTCAACTCTCTGGTTCTGTGGCAGGAAAACGGAAACAGCAGCAATCATGCTCAATTTAAGTCTCTCATGATGTCAGGCTTTTCACGGACTCACACGGACATCAGAAGAGACTCGAAAAGGTTTACAGATGTGCAGTCAGCTATGACAGTGATGCTGCCAATGTGGCTCATGGATCAACTAACTATTAAGATATCAAAAGCAATCCCTATAGCTTGCTGACAGCTGGTTCAATTGTTTGCACCTGTTTCCCCTGCATTACACATGTGTCTGGAATGGATTATTCTGGCTTGTTCGAAACTCATTTCACCTTTCCTCGCTGTGACGTCCTCCAAGGAGCATCACTGCTGAAGAACAGGCAGCTCTCCACTAGGGCCCACAGAAGGAAGGAGCCAGTGTGCTTTGGAAAATGACTCTGGATGCCCAGCCAGTGTGGCCCAGTGGTTGAGTGTCAACCTATGAATCAGGAGGTCACAGTTCGAGTCCCGGTCAGGGCACATGCCCGGGATGGGGGCTCGATCCCGTGTGGGACATGCGGGAGGCAGCCAATCAGTGATTCTCTCTCATCATTGATGTTTCTGTCTCTTTCTCCCTCTCCCTTCCTCTCTGAAATCAATAAAAACATATGAAAAAAAGAAAAAGAAAATGACTCTGGGATGTTGGATTGACAAGGTTATCAGTGAAGGTTGGTTCTTGATAACAGTTGACACTGATATATGAACAGTGCTTGCTTCCTCCATGAATAAGAGAGAGAGTTCTGTGATTTCACAGGATACTTGGGGTCTCCTCTTTGGATAGCAGTGTCACCATTCATACAGCCATCCTGAATCTGTTATGGGACTAGATAGGAGTATAAATAAATGAAACAATCAGCCCTCTCTCCCATCCCCCAGTCTCCTGAGCTTTCACGTTTCCCTGGATACCTCTCTCACTCTTAGCGGCAAATTCACCATGGAACTGACAAAGTTCAAGCTTCAAATTCTTGCGATTGCACGGGCCAGGTTCTGAGAGTTGCCTTTGCAAGGGGTTCACATGGTTACATGTTTTTGTGAAATGTGCAAAACTAAGACATTTTAACCACAGTGGGCTCAGACTGATGTTTCTTTCCACTTTGACTTCTCCTCTGACATACTTCCCATCATGTGATGTGGTATTGGATGGTTGTGGGCACTTTTAGTGTCTGGCTAAGAGGAAGCTGAGTTGGGGACCCATTTAGTTTGGGTTTAGTGGAATATTTTTTGTGGTTTGCAGTTACTTCCGTTTTAAGTTATTGCTGGCTTCCAGGAATAGTCCTGTCCATTATTTATGCCTAATTTTGAATTCAGAGTTCTATATTGTTTTTTCTTAAGGTGGATCCCTAAATTGTAAAAGCTTCAGGCCCCACAACACCTCACAGCTCCTATTGGCTCCTTATAACTTGTCACCAAATCCTGTCAATTCTACATAGTGGCATATGGGTAAACTGGCTCCTGAAAAACAAAAAGCCCTGATTTATAGTGTTTGCTAATTTCTGTGGCCAGTTTCCATGGCTGATTTCAAGATACCAATGGTTTAACAAACAGCTCACAAAATTCTGAAAAAGTAACAGTTGACCCCTGCAAGCTAGTACAAGATGGCTCCAGTATTCCACGAATTCCCTCTCAGAAATACTTCTATAAACTGGCCTCTTGTCTTTAGTTCTATTTATCTAGTTCAGACTTTCATCTCTCCTCAGTCCCATTCTCCCAAGACCATTGTAATAGCCTCTTATCCTGTTTTCGGCTACCTGGCCATTCTGAGCTCATCCCATCTTATAAAATATGACCAGATTTACTTTTTTAAAATTCCAATTTGACCATGTGAGCCTCTTGTTTTAATCCTCTCTGTCTCCCTGATTATTCATAGGGTAAAACTGAATTTCTGAGCTTGTTTACAAGTTCCTTCATGTTCTGACCCTTACCTATCATCTGGCCTCATCTCCCTCCATAGCACTAGGCAGCCCGAGAGAACTGAACACTCCCAAACATGCTGAAACTATCACTTTTCTGTGCCTTTGCCCATGGGGCACCTCTGCTTGGATTTTGCTTCTTTCTTTTCTCCACTTGGCAAACTCCTACACATGTCTACATCCTGGTCTGTTTTTCAGTCACTCACTATTGCAGCAATAAAGAAACTAAGCTTGGTTATAAGTTCCGCAAGCCAGGAATATCAAAATTTAACCTCAGGTTTTCTGCCCGAATCAGCTTTCAGGGGTAGTCATTAAAATAATGCTCACTGCTTGCTGAATCTATAGGCTGTATCACATTGTTACATTTAGAAACTAGCCTGTCTTTAGTACTTTTACTTGCATTCCCTGTGAAGATTACTCTACTTCATAAGGATCTTGGGTCCTCCAGCAGGATTCTTTCCATACTTTTTATAGCACTCATGAGGATGTATGCAATCATCTGTTTATGTGCTTATCTCCTATGACTAGAATACATGCTCCTCAAGAGTAGGCAGCATGTCTTGTTAATCTTGGTATCCTCAATGCCTGACAAAATGGGCCCTCAATAGCACAAAGACTATACCCCCAAAAGTATGTGTTGAATGAAGAATGGATGGATGGATAAATGAATGAAAGGATGAAGTAGGCAAGTCAGTGGTCAAGGTGGGAGGGATGTGTTTTTCTATGCCCATACAAGTAGCAATCAGAATAGTCTACTTCCAAGTTGATAGACTGAAACTACAACTCTGGAAATAAACAGTGGACGCTCTTGGTTTGTGGCTATTCACGTTTACAAGTGTAATGCCTTTATGGAATTAATCCTTGTTCTTGATTTTAAACATTAAAGAGAGATAGTAGGAGGAACTTTTCTAATAGAAGCCTACCTTATGCATGTAGGGGTACATAATGAGCACCTAATGCATACTGTTGTTTAAAACGGGGATAAACAGCGACAACTGTGGGAAGAGGTGGTAAGCTAAGAAATGAGAGAAAGAAAAGCAGGGTGCAAAAGAACTGCAGAGGAGGCTATTGTAATAATAAATAAATACTTGCTATGAAATATATAGGACAAAACTGGGATAGGGACAGAAATCAAGGAAGGAAGGAATAATTAGAACAGAAAGGTATTGAATAAATTAAGTGAAAAAATGATAGGAATTTCTGAAATGAGTGAGAAAATGGTTTCATAGTCTAATTTCATAGACTGATTTTATAGTCAGGCCTACTCAGATAATCTCTGTATTGTAATGCCAACTGACTAGGGACTTTGCATCAATAAAATCCCTTTATAGTGGTACTTAGATTAGTTTCTGAAATAGCACAGATGGGAATCTCAGGAGGCAATTCTGCCTATCTTAAGTCACCTTCTTAAGATTTTCATTGGTAATTTTGACCAGGGTTGATTTTTGTATTTCACACTAATTTAGAACTCAATACTCAAGTAAAATCTGATCTCATGGTAGATATTTTGCTTTGGGTTTTGAATTCTTTTCGGTTCTCAAAAATCACTTTAAAAATGCAGAAAACTAGAAGTTAGTGGGTGGGAGTTATAGAAGTAGAAAAGGATAATGTAAGCCTGTATCTACTAAGACTTTAACTTTTTTATTTTAAGCTGGAAGTTTCTTTTTTTAATTTATTGTTTAAAGTATTACATGTCTCCTTTATTGAACCCCCCAGCCACTCCCACCCCTGAGGGCAAGCCTCCACTGCCCCAGTGTCTGTGTCCATTGGTTCTGCTAATATGCATGCATACAGGTCCTTTGGTTGATCTCTAACCGGCCCCCTCCCCTGCCTTCTCTCTGAGGTTGGACAGTCTGTTTAGTGCTACCTTGTCTCTGGATCTATTTTTGTTCATCAGTTTATGTTGATCATTATATCCCATATATGAGTGAGATCATGTGATATTTATCTTTCTCCGACTGGCTTATTTCACTTAGCATAATGCTCTTCAGTTCCATCCGTGCTGTTGCAAATGATAAATGTTCCTTTTTTTTTTTAATATATTTTATTGACTTTTTACAGAGAGGAAGGGAGAGAGATAGAGAGTTAGAAACATCGATGAGAGAGAAACATCGATTCAGCTGCCTCCTGCACACTCCCTACTGGAGATGTGCCCGCAACCAAGGTATATGCCCTTGACCGGAATCGAACCCAGGACCTTTCAGTCTGCAGGCCGATGCTCTATCCACTGAGCCAAACCGGTTACAGCTCCTTCTTTTTTATAGCAGCATAGTATTCCATTGTGCAGATGTACCACAGTTTTTAATTTAATTTAATTTTTAAAAATTTTTTTTCTTTATTGATTAAGGTATTACATATGTGTCCTTATTGTATAGATATACCACAGTTTTTTAATCCACTCATCTGCTGATGGGCACTTAGGCTGTTTCCAAATCTTAGCTATTGTAAATTGTGCTGCTATGAACATAGGGATGCATACATTCTCTCTGATTGGTATTTTGGCTTTCTTAAGATATATTCCAAGAAGTGGAATCACTGGGTCAAACAGCAGTTCCATTTTTAATTTTCTGAGGAAACTCCATACTGTTCTCCACAGTGGCTACACCAGTCTGCATTCCCACCAACAGTGCACGAGGGTTCCTTTTTCTCCACATCCTCGCCAGCACTTGTCATTCATTGATTTGTTGATGATAGTCATTCTGACAGGTGTGAGATGGTATCTCATTGTTGTTTTGATTTGCATCTCTTGGATGATTAGTGACTTTGAGCATGTTTTCATATGTCTCTCAGCCTTATGCATGTTCTCTTTCAAAAAGTGTCTATTTAGGTCCTTTGCCCATTTTTTGATTGGATTTTTTATTTTCCTTTTGTTAAGATGTATGAGTTCCCTGTAAATTTTGGAGATTAAACCCTTATCTGAAATAGCATTGGCAAATATGTTCTCCCATGCAGTGGGCTTTCTTGGTGTTTTGTTGATGAGAAGCTTTTTATTTTGATGTAGTCCCATTTGTTTATTTTCTCCTTAGTTTCCATTGCCCTAGGAGCTGTATCAGTAAAGATATTGCTATGTCATATGCCTGATATTTTGCTGCCATGGAGTCTTCTAATATTTTTATGGTTTCCCGTCTTACATTTAAGTCCTTTAACCATTTGAGTTTCTTTTTGTATATGGTGTAAGTTGGTAATCTAATTTCATTTTTTTCGTGTGTCTGACCAAATTTCCTAGCACCATTTATTGAAGAGACTGTCATGACTCCATTTTATTAACTTTGTTTTTTTAAAGACTAACTTTTTTTTTTATTATTGCTGTTTTTTAATTTTTAATAATTGTTGTTGAAAGTATTACATATGTCCCATCCCCTTCCTCCCCCCAGCCCTCTGCAGCCCGCCCCAGGCCCTTACCACCCCATATATGCATGGCCTCATCTGTAAAGACTTTAACTTAAAAAAATATATTTTTATTGACTTCAAAGAGGCAGGGAGAGGGAGAGAGAGATAGAATCATCAATGATGAAAGAGAATCATTGATCGGCTGCCTCCTGCATGCCCCCTACTGGGGATCGAGCCTGCAACGGGCATGTGCCCTGACAGAGAATCAAACCGTGACCTCCAGGTTTATAGGTCAACACTCAACCACTGAGCCATGCTGGCTGGGCAAGACTTTAACTTTTAACACTCTAGTTAAGATTAGGTAATATATATGGTGTTGCCAAAAATGTATACACACACTTTGAATAATTATAAAGTCAGTGTTTATTAAAACACATTTCATTTTCAAAATTGAGCTATCAGCTGTTAAAGTATGTATGCATTTTTTGGGGGACACCCTGTATAAATGAGATGTGCTGGCTGATTGTGAGCAAGGAGGATATGAAGAGCCACCTGAGAAGGGTTGGGAGGAGAAGTGTAATGGGAGGACTTCATGGCCACCAAAGGACAACTTAATTCATCTCTCAAACTTATCTACCACTTTGGTATTTGGGCCAGAGCCTGCCACTCCTTTCCTTAGCAAATTTTGAGAGCTATTAAGGTCAACAAAACAGCATGACTTGTTAAAAAAGAAAGATCTCTTAAATCCCTTCAGTGTGACATCAGTCTGTGTTAATGGAAGCATTATGTTCTAAATCAAAATAAAAATTATTTCCAGCAACTTGGCACTAGTCTTGTATGAATATATTTCAACTGCTTTTAGTTTGGAATACCACATGTTGAAAAAGAGACAAATTAGAGAAAATTCGGAGAACGGCAACCAATATGATAAAATGTCTAGTTAAAGGTTCATGGCGCAGCTCAGGGGATTGGTAATGGGATATAAATCCTCTTTCTCGTCAGCACTTCATTTTTAGCAGTGTCTGTCTAATAACTGTCGTCACTGCTTAGAGTCAGACCAGCATGGGAGGGACTGATGGTTGGGGCAGCGTTCAGAATGTTGTAGTTCCTATTCCAAGTGGCATCACCATCAAAACCTTTTTTATCTTTTAGGTGAAGAAGTGAAGAGTTTAAACACACAGGCTAAATCAAGTATTCACTTTGACCTGAGCTAGTTAGTTTCAAGTCTGGCTAGAAGTATACTAATTGCTCTAAATAGTAGACTTTGCTATATTTGAATTAGTAGTGAGAGAAAGTCTTTTTTTTCAAGGTTAAATAAATATTCACAGTAGTTGAACTGTTTCCAAGAGGTTGGCAATTTGCTTCAAGTTTATATTAAAAAATTTTGAATGCCAATTTATTTAACCATAGTGAGAACTACAATCTTGACTACAATGCTCATGTTGATGAGATCTGTGTATTCTATACCTATAAAAAGGCCTCTAGTGGGAGCCAAATCATAATCAGAAGATGCTCTGTGGTTGGCACAGTGTTCTTTAGATGATTCTAAAATAAATACTGGATGTGTGCATCCATAATTTATGATCAAGTCTGGATGACCGGCCCGTTGCTTGGTGGGATGAGGCCTAGGATGCATGAGACCTCTGTTTCAGTCCTGAATCTCTTATTAATTCACTGGTGATGATTACTAAATTGGTAAAATAAGAAGCTAATAATAAATGGTCTCTAAGACCTTTATACTATAAAAGTTTTTGATTATATATATGCTCTGTTGGCAGCTAAGTAGATAGATAATTAACTACCTTGTTTCTATTCATTGAAGACTTCAGGTTTTTATAAATATAAGACAATTCAATAAATATTTATTGATGGCTTCCTATGTGCAAATTATTGTGTTAGGCATGGAACTGACATGGTTTCTTCCCATAAGGAATTTAAATGACTAAAATACAAAAGTTGTCGTTATAAATTAATATAAATATTAATGAGTATGCATGATCACATGAATATGATAGTATGATATAAATTGTGACTAATGAATGTATAAGACAGAATTAAATAAAGCCAGCAATAGAGGTGCAGAAACATGTGAGACAGGATATGAAATAGGGAAAAATCTACATCATTTAGGGAGATTAGAGAGGAATTCATAGAGTATAATATTTGAGCTGGACTTTTAAGGATGGGAATGCTTGGCAAACTTGGAGAATCACTGATCTAGGGTCAGAGCTGGAGTGGCTGTGATGGTGATGTGAGATTCAGCTTGCCTGATAGGAGAGGAGGAAGAAGCTAATGAGGTACTAGCTTCAGTGCCTCTCAATTGTATGGACCACTTCTGTAGTAGTCTACTAGGGCTGCCGTAACAGAATAGCACAAGACTGGTGGCAAAACAACAGAAATTTATTTTCTTACAGTTTGGAGATTGGAAATCCAAGATTAAGTTTCTGCTGGCAAGACTGGTTTTTCCCCAGGCTTCTCTCTTTGGCTTATAGATACCCACTTTCTCCCTGTACCCTCACATGGCCTTTTCTCTGTGCATGTTCATCTGTGATGTCCCTCTTCTTTTACTTTTTTTTTCTTTTTTAAAAATATATTTTTATTGATTTCAAAGAGTAAGGGAGAGGGAGAGAGAGAGAGATAGAAACATCAGTGATGAGAGAGAATCATTGATCAGCTGCCTCCTGCACACCCCCTACTGGATATTGAGCCCGGAACCCAGGCATGTGCCCTTGACTGTAATCGAACCTGGGACCCACAGGCCAACGCTCTATCCACAAAACCAGCTAGGGCTGTCTCTCTCTTCTTATAAGGTCATCGGTCATATCAAGTCAGGGTCCTTCCCTTATGACCTCATTAAACCTTAATTACCTCCTAAAAGACCCTATTTCTAAATATAGTCATATTGGTAGTTAGGGGTTAAACATATGAATTGGGGGAGTAACATCAAAAAGTTTATAACAACTTCTAAGGCTCTGAGAGGGGCTCTAGTCTTGAATTCTCATGACCATATGCTAGTATATATTTTGTGTGTGAAAAGGAAGTTATTTTTATACTCTTTGTCTTTAAAAGTGCCCCCCCTCCCCCCGCTACCACCATGATCCCCATAAAAAAAAAAAGAAACAAGAAATAGGCTTCAGGCCTCATAAAACCTGGGTCCAGCTCTGGCCAGTGTGGTTCAGTTGGTTGAGCATTGTCCCATGCACTGAGAGGTCACCAGTTCCTGGTCATGTCCAGGTTTCAGGTTTGATCATAGGGGGTTGTGCAGGAGGCAGTCGGTCTATGTTTTTCTCTCATTGGCGCCTCTCTCTCCCTTTCCCTTCCTCTCTCTCTCTAAAAAAAAAAATCAATAAAGATGTATTAAAAAAACAACTGGGTCCACCTTTTACCTGGGGACAAGATATTCACTAGGCCTATTGTTCAGTAGGAGCAGTACTCCAGAATAGGGTGCTGTGAGGAGGAACTGGGTGAGTGAGAGGTTTCCCATTATCTTACATGAGGACATAGGAGCTGATGGGAATCCTGAGGGCTGATGGAGCCGTGAATGATTTTATTTTATTTTGTTGTTAAAAAATATATTTTTATTGGTTTCAGAGAAGGGAGAGGGAGAGAGATAGAAGCACTGATTGGCTGATTGGCTGCCCCCTCCCTCCTCCCCCTGCCCACTGGGGATGGAGCCTGCAACCCGGGCATGTACCTTGACTGGGAATCGAACTGTAACCTACTGTATCATAGGTCAACACTCAACCACCATGCAATGCTGGTTAGGTGCTATGATTCATTTTAGATTGGGGGATCAATACATAAAAAGTAAACCAGCAGGTAGGTCTACAATAGGCATCTACTTTTCCCCATCCTACTCCATTAGTATCAAAAGGAACCCACACTAATGGAAAGGAACAAACATAATGAAGCATCTGGGCATTTAGGGCATGGAGTAATATGTGTTCAAGTTCCAACACCTGTAGGGAGCAGGTTATGTATTCTAGGCATCTTTCTTCCTTTAAGGCAGTGGTTCTCAACCTTCTGGCCCTTTAAATACAGTTCCTCATGTTGTGACCCAACCATAAAATTATTTTCGTTGCTACTTCATAACTGTAATGTTGCTACTGTTATGAATCATAATGTAAATATCTGATATGCAGGATGGTCTTAGGCGACCCCTGTGAAAGGGTCGTTCGACCGCCAAAGGGGTTTCGACCCACAGGTTGAGAACCGCTGCTTTAGGTCTTCTCTATGTCCTCCTGTATCACTGCTTCTCGTCAGAATCACATGGGAGTGCTTGTGAAAAATAAAAATTCCTGTGCTTAATCCTAAACTGAATGACGCAGAATCTTTGGTAAGTGTGACTAGAAAGCTTCACTTTGCAAGTTTAGATTTGATTTTTTACTCTTTAGAGACTGGGATTTACTGCCCTATGTCCACAGCACAGTAAAGTATGGCCTTTAATTTCAATATTGCTACCATTAGTATCAATTACATAACTACCTTTTTTGGAGCACTTATTATGAGCTGTGTGTAAGCAATGTACTCACCTGATTTTCATGGTAAAATGTTTATGGCAATAATATTACTGTCATCTTGCAGATGAGAGAGGAACCAAGGATTAGAAAAGTTAAAACAAATTTCTCAAGGCCAAATATTTAAAAAAAATGAAGGAGAAAAGGAGAAGGAAAATTTGATAAACATTAATTTGCAAATATTTATTTAATGTAAAAACTATATTACAGTTCTATATGTTGCCTTAATTTTGTGTATGTTATAATAAACATTAACTATTAAGACTCTTGCCTGCATAGGCATTGCTGAGTTACACTGTTAGACTGATATTATAATGAAATGGAATGCCAGGAAATTCCAGGCACTGTGGCAGAGAAATAGATTTCATGCACTTTCTTGCCAATACTAACATCCCTCTCTGACACTTAGGAGGCTATGGAGACTAGTTTGGTTAACTAATGTTCACATTTTTGGTTTGATAAGAAATTTGGGCAGCTTTAGGAATAAGTTATATAGTTTCAGAAAACCTATTGTGTGATTATTTTATTTCAGTAGGATATGAATCAATAAATATGATGTTTTATTTCCTTAAAAGCAAAATGAAACAACTCATAGTCAAAATACTTAGTAGGAATATTGTAATATTCCATCCCCTAGTCCTCCATAGTTCACTAAAAGGAGATAATTTCCATTAGTGAACCAAACAACATAATCAAATTTCTTTTTAAAAAAAATTTTCATTTATTGATTTTGGAGAGAGAGAGGAAGAGAGAAAGAGAAACATTGATTTGTTATTCCACTTATTTATGCATTAATTGGTTGCTTCTTGTATGTGCTGTGACTGGAGATTGAACATGCAATGTTGGCCGTTCGGGATGCTGCACTAACTAACTGAGCTACCTGGCTAGGGCATCATCAAATTTCTTGAGGCAACTCTTGCAGTTACTGCAGTATGTGTATTCCTTCAACAAATTTGCATTTCAAATATACAAAAAGAAATAAAATATCTATTTATTATATTTAGACTGACTGGATGCCAATTATAAGAGAGGTCAAAGGATAAGTGTCCAAGTTGATATAATTTGTCTTAACAAACGTATTTGTCTCTAAATTGAGGTCAGTTATTTCATAGATGTTTTATTTTGCAGATGATAGAACAAATATTTACTTCTTTTATTATTTATTTAGGTATAGGTTTCTGGTTTCTAAATGCTTTTATAGTTTGAAAATGTTTTAAAATATACAGAAAAATTAAAATAAATAGAATTCACCTGCCATTTCTCCATTACCTGGATTTTGTAGAATAAGAAGCTAAAGGCTGCTTCTACCCATACATTTTTCCCCCCAGGATTAAAAACTATTGGCTAGCTATTTGATGTATATATTTCCTCTTTCCTAGGTTTATACTTTATATGCATATTTACATTTGATATCTAAATTAGAATATAATTAGATATATTTATTTAGAATCAGTTTTATTTATTAAAAATATAGTATAGCCATTTTCCTAGGTCACTTCACGCAGGACTTTTTAGCTTTTTAATGGCTATGTAGTGTTGCTATTGAACCATTCCCCTATTTAATTTTATTGTTTTTCCTATTTATTTTTTCTCCTGTTTTTGCTATTATAGGCAATTTTACAACCAACCAAATTACTTTATATAAAATTTGTATATTTCCCCCACATATTTGTGTTTGTTATATTTTCCACATTTGCTGGCACTGGCCATTAGCAATCTTTTAAATCCCTAACAATCTGCTGAGGACAAATTATATTTTGTTTTATTTTGCAGTAAAGAATTAGATAATTTTAAATGTTTTCATATATTTATTTTTTTCCTGGTATATTTCTAAAAGGTACATGTAGTCTATAGTTAAAAAAAATAGATGCTTAGTTAGGCTAAATAACACAAAATAATTACTATTCATATCTTCAACCTGAATTTCTAAGCACTTTTATTTGCCAGGATGGGTAATTAATTTAAAATGTTTCCAACATTAACCTCAATTTCTGCTACGTCTGTCAGGGAACTAGATGAAGAATAAGTACTTCTGCTTGTTTGAGAAATTCAAGCTGTTTTTTTTCCATCTGCACTTTGTTATTGAGAACAATCTTCATCTATTGCCCCATATTATAAATTGTATTTTAAAATTTGAAATCTATATAAAATGCCAAAGATTATGATTTGGGACAGTTTCTGCCTAGTACTAATTCATTTAGACTTTTTCACTTGGGTTCTCATAAAATAAAACTTTTTTTTTCTTCTTTAAAATTAGTTATTGAATCTTGGTGGATAAGAAACTGAAATGAGATGCTCTTTACTCAGTCAAACCAGCAAATATCTCTGCAGGCTTAGTCATAAAACCCACCACGGAAATAATACTTGTCTCACAATCAGGTCAGAAATGATAACTGAAACCATGGAATCCTTAAGATAAGCTACCTGTGTAATCAGGGGAAATAGCTGAAAGCCTAATAGAAGGCTTTGTGCTGGAGGACAGTGATTGAAGTTCAAAAGGCTTAGCAGAGGTCAAGTTGGCAATGTCAGGTATTTCCCCAAGTTTACTTCATTCAATTAAGTTGAAACAATCTGCTCCTGTGAAAGAGTTAGTGGCTTTCCTTATGCTGGGGGGCCCAGGCAAAGGGATGGTCAGTTTCCTCAATACCAGCAGCCGTGTCTGGGACAATTTAAAAAAAGAGATAGAGTTCATTTTCAAGAATTTATGTGCAATTCTTCTACATCTTGTGAATTTACTAGATATATCTGAAAGGGGTGGGAGATACAATTAGTTAGCTGCATGCATTAGCCAACTATCAGCAACTGAATTCTTTTAAAACTTTTGTTGTTTTTAAATGGGATGGCCATTCCTGTGTCTGTCACATTAATTGAGCTGGTTTTCTTCCTGTTTAGTCTAAACTACTGTTGATTGCCTTGACCCCTGCTTAGCAGTAGGACAAAATGCCCTGGTTTGAGGGCTTTCCTAGGAGTGCCTATATCTGAGTTCTAGGCTGCTGGATCTAGGCAGATTTTGGGCGAGAAATGTGCCCTCAAAGTCCTTCTTTAAAAAGTAAGTTTCACATACCAGGATTTTGTCTTTTTTCTTAGTATTTCACTTTTCTTTTATCTTTTTTTGAAACGTTCTGTCTTATTTCTTATTTGGAGTAATTGTTTTACAAACAGGAGTGAACTTTGTGGAGGAATAGAAATGGGACATACCTTGACTGCAGCAAATGATCAGATTACAGAGATAAATTGATATATGAGAGGTTCCGGAATACTGGGTAATTACGGCACATACCTCCAGGAAATTCACACACACACGCACACACACACACACATTAACCTCTATATATGTCTCTATATATGTGTGTATATATGCCTATATATATTTTAATTATAAGAAAGGTTTAGGAGATAAGATCTACTTTTAGGTTGAAGAGCAGCAAATGCCAATAATTATCAATGTGTTTATTAGTTAAAGGTATATTTCTAAAAGCCCATGATCCCAGTACCTGTTTATTAGTCAGATACTGGGCAAAACAACGTGGACAAGAATGATTTTATCCAGTAGATGCTAAACCTGGCTAGTTGTTAGATTCACTTGAGCCTAACCTGGACCTCTTGAACTAGAATCTCCAAATTGGGAACCAGCTATCTGTCATTTAACAAGGTTCCCAAATGATTCTGATAGACAAGTTTGTGGAACCTAAAAAATCAGTGTAGAATAATGTCATTATTTTTGGAATCAGTTTGATATTGAATAAATTATTGCAATGTACTAAAGAACCATTCATGTATAATTTTCGTAATGCATATGAACACTATCATCATAAATTCCCTCATTAGAACTTCTCAGTAGTCTCCTGACCTAGACATTGTGAGTTAAATTTTACAGATGAAGAAACTGATTCTGTTAAAATAATTAACAACAAATAATTAAATAATTAAAACCAGGATTCTGTCCCTGCCTCCCTACATGTCCAGGGCTTCCAACACATTGACTTCTAGTTATCTCGAGGCCAACACATTGACTTCTAGTTATCTCGAGGCAAAAATCATGCAAAGTCTTTTCCAGTACGACGTCTACTTTAGATCTAACATCCGCATTATTTCAGAATGTGGAGATCACAATTATTGAGTTGCTATATGCCTAAGTTTGTGTTGAATGATGGGTTGGGCCTCAGAGGGATAGGCTTTTACCCTCAAGGAGTTTTGTTGGAGAGATGAGATTTATTTGGGACAATAGTAGAAAGCCACAGGTTAAAATGTCAAAATGTACAGTATGGACTTTCAGTGCTGTAGCAGTTCAGAGAAAATGATTTTGGGTTAACATTTTAGGGAGGACTCCAGGAGAAGCAGGATTTGATTTGGGTCTTGAAGACTGGGATTTGGAAAGCATGGGAGAAGGCATTCCAGGTAAAGGAAGAGCATGAGTCAAGGAGCGAGTGTGTGTGTGTGTGTGTGTGTGTGTGTGTGTTTGGTTTTACTCAGTGGACTGGTCTAGCTGGGAAGCAGCAAGAGAGGCAACAGGGTATACAAGAGGGGCCATGTCCCATCCTTCAAGGTGGCTAAGCTCCATAGGGCACTGAGGTTGTCCGGTTAAAAGGTGACTTTTGGAGTCATTGTCCTCTTCTCCAATGTGTTGTTTATTATTCTGCCATGTAGGTGCTCCCAGTGCCCAGAAAATACTTTGCCCTAATGCTCCAAAAGCCTCTGTCATTATCCAGAATCAAATTAAACACAGTGAATATGACCGTCTCTCTGAGACACACATGGGATTTGGGATGTCGAAAAACACAAAAGCCTCAGCACAATAGCCAGAGAATCAGCAGGTTCCTGGGATATGACTAATTTTTCTCTGGCTGTTTAGTAACAGGTGGTATTTATCTAAGCAGACTGCCCTGGGCAGCTGGTTGATGGGTTCTTCCAGCTGGACATCTTCTCCCCATTTAGTCCAACCACACCTGCTTCAGATAGCAAACAAGAGCCTTTCTCATCTCCGGTATCTATACGTGGGGGTCGGGAGTATAGATGAACCATTCAGCTTCCAGCTGTAGTGTTGCATGATGTCTGAGGATCCCATCTGGCCTCCTATCAGAAAAAGAAAAAGAGGTTTTAGGTTTAGAGGTGGGCTTTTTTTTTTCCAGGGAGTGGTTTTGTCCTGTTGGGTTGCTTTCTTTTAAAAAAGAGATTTCATCATTGACTGCTATCATGTGATCAGATTTATCTCCCATTAAAACTTCCTCTCCTTGAAGCATGCACTGACATGAGGGTGCCTGTCCCTTCAAGCTTTTATTGTACTGCATTAGGAATAGGAGAATAGTCTCATGAAAGATTAATCACTTCCTGTAAGCATCTTGTACCTGCAGACAGGCAATTACTGAAATATGTCCGAAAGAAAACAAGAAAGGATGTTAAAATGTATCGGCCAGGTATTTTTTGGCAGTGTGACTACAAAACTTGTTTGGGTGCCAGCTTTTTTGGAGCCAAAAGGACTTCTGTGCTGAGTTAATGGATCATAGTTTGTTTTGTACATGAGTAGCAATGTTTTCTTTGTAAGGATAGCCAAAACTTTGGCACTGCACAGGTATTTCTCTTGAGGCTGTACAAATGTGTGCATTCTTATTTATTTCTTTGTCCAAACTGAATCATAAATCAACCATTTGGACTAAATTCATTTCTGGCAATTTAGAAAATTTAATGCTGGGCCTGCCAAATATTAGGTGTTTAATAAATATTTGAGGACCGACAATCTATTTTATAGTTGTCAAAGGGTTAACAACAAAAGAGAGATATTTCAGGTGATGTCATTGGATTCAGTCTTGAAAAATCCCACTAATCAATAGAGTACTGGGTTCACCACCACCTTTACTCAAAACTTTATATTTACCAACAATGTTCCAGGCTTTGTTCTAGAGGCTGGACATAAAGCTAGAGATAGAAATAAAAATAGAAATAGATAGATAAATAGATAGATATTCCTCACTTTTATGAAGCTGAAGATTCCTGGTAAAGGAAATAGTAATACAGCAACATCAACAACAAAAATAACATTTATTGAGCACTTGCTATATTGGAGAGACTTAAGCCCTTTGTATATATTCATTCATTTTCCCAAAATCATTTTGCAGATGTGTAAGCCAAGGTACAGAGAGTCACACACCTTTCTGTAATTTATCCAAAGCTAGTAGGTGATGGAACTGAGATATGAGTAAAAATACAAAACCAAACGTTGAATATGTGGAGTGCTCTGTTGCAGTGTGTACAGGAAGCTCCCTCAGCTCAGTAGAATGGGATCAGGAAAGAGTTTCAGAAGCAGGTGATGTGCAAGCCTTTTCTTCCTTTTCTCCTAGTGGCCTTGGGATCTGGCATCTGGGACATCTGTTTCTCTCCAGATCTGGTCCCAGTTCTTTCCATGTTCTTTGCCACAAACAAGGAACATAATCTCTGCTCTGTGGCATCTCTCCACTGATGTCTCAACAAGGTTTTTGACTTCCAGCAGCTATAATTATATCCTTTGTGACTGGCAGCCTGCTGTAGTGGCAAGAATGTGGGCTCTGGAGTGAGACACACTTAGATTTATTTGAATTCTCGTCCCTTCACTTGCAAGCTGTGCAATATTGGGCAAGTTCATAGAATTAATTTCACTAATTTCTGGTCTGTTTAAAGAACTAATTGAGGTAATATATGTAAGATATACGTCAGATAGAAGGTGGTCAATAAATGCTAGTTTTATTTCTTTCTCTTGTAAGATTATGATTTTTTTGACCCATGTTTCTCTCAGGACCTAGCCTCATTCCCCATAAGTAACAGTGATTAATACATACCTGTTAATTTGATTTTATGGAAGAGGAGAGATAATTTATGTCAGTGTTATAGTATTAAATCATCATATATACAACATCTTACCGGATTTTTTTTCTCTCCCCCCTTTTTCCCCACTCCCACTTCTATCTTCCTTATTTAGTTTAAATTTTATTTGTCTTTCAGGTTTTGGCTTAGATGTCATTCTCTTCTAAAAGTTTTCCCTGCCTGAGTTAGGCTCCCCTCCTCTCTGCTTCGGTAGCACCTTGGGCTATAGGAGCTATAGGTGCCAGATAAGATTTTTTATTATTTTTATTGAAGTGAAATTCACACAACATAAAGTTAACAATTTTAAAGTATACAATTTAGTGGCATCTAGTACATTCACAATATTGTGTAGCCACCACCTATATCTAGTTCTAAAACATTTTTATTACCTCAAAATAAAACTCCATACCCATTAAGCAGTCCGTCCCCATAGCCCCTCCTTGCAGCCTCTGACAACCATCAATCTGCTTTCTGCTATGGATTTATCTGTTCTGGGTATTTAGTATAAATAGAATCATATAATATGTGACCTTTTTGTGTCTGGCTTCTTTCACTTAGCACAATATGTTTCAAGGTCATCCACATTGTAGCATTTATCAGTACTTCATTCTTTTACATGGCTGAGTAATATTCCATTGTAGTTATATGGAAATTATATACTTTTTTTTAGTAACCACCAGCTTTACTATTTTCAAATTTCAAAATGTTTTCCAAGTATAATATAAAGATAAGCCCAGGACCTGGCACTAACTATATGTAGAACAAGCCCAATGCCAGGGGAAAAAGATACCAAAGGTGGTACATATAGATCTATTTTCTAAATTTAATTCTGGTGTTAAAGAAAAATGAACAATAATATAACCATGAAATAGTCTATGGGGGAGAGGAGAGTAATCATTTTTAACCCAGCTCCCCAGAGTCCTCCCAAAGCCTCTGGGTTGACTCTTGTAGTTGGACTCTTTGAGATTTCACTGTTTATCTGGATTCTTCAGGTTGCATTTTAAAGAGCATCAACCTAAACATAGTAGCTCTAGCACTAAGAGCTGTTCATAGAGTGTAGAGAACTCATATCTGACATATTGAGCAATTATCATGTGGAAGGCACATTGCTGAGCATTGAAGCAGGTGCCATTTGGGGAGGATTTAGGTTGGTTTTGTTGTATGTTAGTTCCTTCACTGGAGGAACTGGTAATTTAACTGGGGTTATAATTTTTAGACATAAAGAGATTATTAACTGTGTCTAGAAATGCATGCTTATGCTACTTGAGTGCTACAGAGGATGAGAGTAACAGGAAGAAGCAAACCCTTCTGGGGAGGATTATCAGAGAAAGGTTCCACAAGAAAAGAGGAACATGAGCTGCTTTTAAAGATACGTAGGATTGGTGTGTGCAGAGGAAGGGTTATCTCCTGGTAAGAAATGGACTCAGCAAGGCTACTGAGTTTAGCTGTGGAGCTTGCTTCTGAGCAGGCTTATCGTTTCAACAAAACTGAATAGAGAACACATAGTAGAGTGAGCCAGCAGAGGCAGGATGTCTGAAGAGGGGAACCAATTTCCTTAGAAAGTAAAGAACTGAAATCTGGGTTGGACATTGTGGCTAATTCAGTCTGATGAGGGGGGAGGGGGCGAGGGGTTCTGCTAAAGAACCTCAGGTGAGGGAATTGAATTTCTTTGGAAATTAATTGAGTGTCACAGATCTTAAAACTAGATGTGGACATGGCATTGATAATGGTCTTAAAACTTCTAAATTCTTCTTATATAAGTTGTGAGAGTAATCAGAAGGCTACCCCTGCTGAAGGTCAGCATTCTCCATGTTTCTGGGTGCAGGTGTATGATCTTCCTTTGATAAGTTATCTGTCTAACGACAAAACCAGTAGACACTTTTGTTCCATAATTTGGCTACTTTCAGATTATGATTATTAGGTATTCACTTTGTTTTTCTTGGAAGGAGAATCAGGATAAATAAAATTATACTAGTTGTGGATTGCAAATAGCAATCTATGTATACACTGAGGAAGTTCTCTCCCAAAGTCTCAACTTCCACCTAGAAAAGGAGCTTTCCACCAGGATAAGGAGCCATACACCTGGTGCTCTCAAATGATGATTTTTGTCATGGAAAAGGGTTTTGATTTTCCCATTTGGGTAATATGCTTATTGAGATATATATATATGTGTGTATA